>NC_060151.1:25462750-25485713 GCF_021292245.1 Micropterus dolomieu
TGAAAGCATAAGGGGATCGGAGGAGAGACTGGGAACAGTTGGGGGGGGGGGGGGCTGAGCAAATCAGAAACATCTTTTGATTATTTCACTCTACAAATGTGCAAAATATATTAAAGAGCAAGCAAAACAGCAGTATATATACAGAAACATAATGGTGGTGCTGCATACTACTCCAGGAGATGATATGGTAGTTTAATTTGAGATAATCAGCAGTCATCAGTGTTCAGCAGCAATCCTCTTTATAAGCACGTCCATCAAGCAGCTGCCCGAGTCATAATACTGCTAAACCAATCTGGTGCGCAGTAGACAGCGGTGTGTTCCAATCAGCACAGAGACCCGGAAATGGAACAGTGGAACGCACAAGTCATAAAGTCTATTATTTTGTAACGAATTTGGGCCGACTACAAGCTGAGCTCCATGCCGCGGGAGACCACAGTAAACAGACCCGTAGACAATTACTACCATCCCAAGCAGAACTCTACTATTGTGCAGCATCAGGTATTTAGACCCAAAGTGAGTTTATCATATGGATTACAGAGAAGGAACTATGCTGAGATGATTTTTCCCAAAGACAAACGGCCACACAATAGATGGTGCTGCCAGTCGAGGGTTTTGTTTTCTTTTTCCATTTCTTTTTTTTCCATTCTGTTGAGTCTTGGATGGTCGCCTACCTCAGTTTAAACAGAAACAGAAGACTGTAATGGAAACTGGCTGCTTTCTCCTAAACAAAGGCATGAAGTGAAAATAGTCTAATGGCTTTTTTCACTCAGGTTTTTCATCATTTAGGATCAATTGCAGACAGAAATTGTTTCACTCTGCTGTGAAAAATTGTGTGCGTGTGTGTGCTTTCATGCATGTGAATTTTTGTCTGTGCATGTGTGTATTGGTTTGGATGATGGTGATGTGTACAGTATATACTTGTGTGTGTGTTTGTGGAAGATGGAGAGGACCATTAGGCGCTCTAATGCTCGTCCTAAACCTATTGTCTCAGCCTGATCATCGTTCACTCTGATAGCCCTCAACAGCAGAACCTTGTGATCCTTTAAAAACAGATTAATAAAAATAATTTTCTCCTCCCTCTGACAGCAGCCTGGAAGGCATTACAACAGGCAGACCCCGGACGATGTCCAGGAGCAGGATTAGCAGCATTAACCAGACAAATTAGGGCCTCTGGGCCTTCACAAAGTCAAGAGAGAAACTCCCTGACATTCATAAACAAATCTCCCCAAGTTGTTAATCTAACTGCTATTCCATTTTTGAGGCCACCCGTGTTCTGCGTGCTCTTACCCCCTGTCCCTATTGGCTACCCAGCTCAGCATGCTGGAGTCAAGGTCATGTTCACCTAATTTAAGTGATGGAAAAACAAATAGGTGAGCATAAGTGTATTGCACCAAATGGGTGTGAAAATAAACGACAACAACAGAACAGTGCTTCAGTTGTAGCCAAATTGCACTCTCAGACTTCTTTGCTTTATCAGTCAAAATTTAAAAAACTCTCAAAGCCTTCACAGATGTGACATTGATAAAGTTTCAGCTCAGGGCCATTCTCATTTACATTTGCAATTAAACGTCTGTGTGAGTAACGAGAGGTTGTGTTACACCACATATCAAAGAACATAGCTAATGCCACATCTTTGAGCCTCGCCACTGTAGATTTGTGGCGCCGGAGAAGCAGGAGGTTTGTTTCAGAAAGGTTGTGCGGCTGCGGATCACAGTCACAGCATCTCTACACTATCCATCATGGGGCAGGGCACTGAGGCTGCCAGAGCAGGGCACAGGCCTCGACCCAAATAACATCAGATAAGGAAGCAGAGGAAATCTCAGCCATGATGAATCACCTTGGTGAAAATGTTCCCATCTAATAAAAGGAGGTGAAGAGAGTAGGTGTTGCTCTCTGCTCTTTAACTGTAAATAAAACTTCACCTCATGACTGGTTTCCCCTGTCCAGCATGCCTCCATTACTTCAGCTCATTTGTCAAATATGTTGTTTATTGAGTGATTGGTTAATGTAAATAGAGGATTGCCTCTGACCTGGTCAGTGCTCCATATCAGTGTCACATAATCGCATAATATCTGTGGCTTATATCGAAATTGCCCTTTGCATTTCTAATATCTCATCAGAGTTATTACAGCAGTTTAAAACTCATGTCTGATGCCAATATAAACTTACAGCGTTGTTGAAAAGATGTGTACAGTTGTATGTATAGTGCTTCACACATCACATGTAATTTCTGAATTCAAATAACATTATATTTCTTTTCAATGCTCAAGTACACGCAAAAACAAGAATGTCTACAGAATGAGAATGGCAATAATGAAATGAAGTTGCACTTAACTAGCTAAATGTTTAAATGCTACCTTAACAGACTCAGAACAGAACTGTCATGCTGTAGTGAGCTTGACAAGTGAGGGAAAGATGAGGCTGATCAGTCAAAGCAAACTATTGTCATCAGTCCCCTCCAGGATTCTTACCCAACAGGGACAACCATAGAATCAGCACCCTGAACAGTGGTCATGACACAAACATATAACATTTCAGTAGATTATGGTAAATGTTTTCCACTAAACTGAAGTTTCGTCTCACATACTAATAAAGTATGTTCAATTTCTTCCACCTTACACAAGCTCCTGATTCTCTACCGAAAGGAGGACTATAGTTACATTTGACCAAATGTAATAACACTGCTGGCAAACTCCAATCTGAGCACTTTAATACAAGTCAACACTGTGGGCTCGGTGCCTCAGGATGCAATCTTGTAGTATAATCCCATGTGGTCCAGATGACAATTGAAAATACTGTATAAGAGTGAATGCCACTTCTTTCAATAGAAAACACAAGATCTGAGTCACCTTGTCAGGCATTCCCATGTCTGTCAGTAACAGAAAGCCAGTCACTACATGATGGGATGATGAATGTAATTCAGATGCATTTTTACACATTGGTGCCAAATAAAATGAACCAGACAGAAGGCTTGTTTTTGGTGGCAGGAAAAATAACCCCGCACTGTTTTCCACTGTATTCTCTATTAAATAAAACAAATATGTTTACACTTTTCAGTACTTAGAGACAAAAAATTCCTACAAAAAATGTGATGCAATAAGAATATGTGATGTTGTGTATATGTGATGTGACGTATCGTGTGTACGCGTCAGATTGAACATGAAAAAAACTTACCTAAAAAGAAAACACAGCTGTCTAGCTGGCTGTTTGGTTAACTGTGTTGTTTGTGCCTGAAAAATGTTAGAACCATTAGTCAAAATCAGTCAAATGACAGTTGGAATGTAAATTTAGAGTTCATTGTAAAGATTCCTAAAAATGCATCGGGTTTAACCTGCTACAGGGTAAGATGTGCACTGTAGAATGACAGACAGAATCAAACCAGAAGAGAGAATAAAGTTTAACAAAGATTCTACAAGGTCGTGACAGAAGCTGATGTATTGGGGTCCATGTGACGCATCCCCTGCCAAAGCAGGAGAATTATGTTGAGATAAGGCTAGCCTGCAGCAGTAAATTGGCCCTGTGCCCCGAATGCAATCAAACAAGGACTCTAAAGCCACTTCATATTCTTTAAACATAACCAGACTGCAGTTGATTTTCATTATGAGGAATTATCAATCATACTTGTGAGTCACCATCAGCATCATAAGCACCTAATGAGTCTCTGGGTGACAAAGTGCCTCCACAACAACTTCAGCTCCCATCAGACAGCTAGTTACATACAACTTTTTTTAAAGTCACCACATACACATGTACACACACACATACACATACTGCATACACAGCCTAAAATAAACAATAATATAAAGGGGGCATGGCTCTGGTGCAAGAGTGAAGCATTTCATATCCTGTCATGTTTCTCAGCAGGTAATCCAACTATAATCTAGTACTGAGAGTCATCACGAGGGCATCTCTGCAGGATGTGGATGCAGTCGTCATGTTTGACTTTATCCTTCAAGCTTCACTTTTGTGCCTGACACACTGTGGAATGCAGAGCAGCCCGCCATTCCCAACATGAGAGGCACAACCTGTTCTTGTGACCACAGGAAATGCTATAAATAGTGTGAATTATGAATATAAAAAGCTCATATTTGAGAAAAATATCCGCTCTTTGCTGTATTGATTCTGTATCATCTGTAGCTGCATGAGAGCTGGATTAGCTGTGTTTACCAAGGAATGATCTGAGTACATTTCAAAGGCAAAGGTTTGGCTGCTACATACTTCGGGTCTTTGGCGACCTAAACAAATTAAACTAACAAATTAAGCCACATTTTAAAATCACATCTCTTGTAAACATTTTGGAATGTATTATTAACAAAACAAACATAACATACTTGTTTGCTGTCACTGCAACATGGTTTTAATCACCATCCACTGTTTTGCAGTCGAGTGCGGATGGACAGATGTGGTTTCTCCAGCATTTTTTAAGCATCTATCAGCTTTTGGAAGTGGTGGTGCCTCTTTCCTTTTCTCCAGCCATGGCCACATTAACTAAAGTGTGGCGCTTGTGAGAACTTCTGGCTTCCCAAGCTGGATATTTTGGCCGGGAGAACTTATTGTGTGATTATAGCAGCAAGGTTGAGGCAGCTGAGGTACTGCAATCAAAACCCTCCAATATCAAACAAACTTTTGCTCTGCACTATACCTGACGCCCATGTGTTGCAGCATCATGTTTCTGTGACAGTAAGCTAACATAAACAAACATTTTCGTCATTGTGTTCGTATTTATTCATAGTTACAGTGAGGCAACAGTGCAATCATAAGGCCAGACAAGGAACACAATATCTACTATCACTTGCATCCAGCATACCGCAAATAAAAACACTCATGTACATTTTACATATCTTGGGTCTCTAGTGACCCTATAAAAAAACAATGGATTTTTACTTGTTATTGTTGATATTTTGGTAACAGAACAGTGTTAACGACAAATAGTTTGAGGCATACCAGGGATCTTAATTATATTAAATGAATGAATTGGCAGGGTATAATATTGTCCCGGGTCACTAAAAACCAGAGGTATGCATTTATGGGTTAAAATAGCTGCCAGATATACACATGGTCAACATTAGCACTCTGGGAGGAGTGGGCGTGGGTGTCTGTGTGTGTGCCTGAGTGAGAGTCAAATAAAGGAAAAAAGAAGATGTGATTTTGAGAAAAAAGATAAGGACATAATAATGACAGTGATGTTGACAATGACAGGAAGGGATAAGAGTTCATCAGACTTTTTATCCTGCATTTTTCCTGATTTTTTTCTCTTGATTTATTGATGTATCAGGAGTCTGTGCATGAAGTAAAAACACACATGTATATAAACCCACACACAATGGTGTAGAAAGGAGGATTGTTTGAGGATGTTGGTGGTGATGGTGCTGACAATCATGACAACATGATATTTTAAACTGTACTGGGCAACTTTGCATGTCAGCAGCTACAAGTAGCAGTGGCGTGAAACTTTATCTAAAGCTGTGTGAACTTCCCCAGAACTCATGTGATTTGATGTCTGCCAATAGGATAGTTTCCCACGATGGATTAAAGAGGCAGAACGCTGGGAAGAATAGCTTTCTTTTGACCATGCCCTGCTGGTCCATTTTCATATTCTGATTCTACACTTCTTGATTACCTGCCACCAATAATACGGAAACTGAAACTTAATTTGACAGATGGAACCTATATTGTCACAACTGACCGTTTGGGTGATATTCTATACCTAAATAAACCAAGAATACACAAGAAAAAGTGTAAGGAATGGATTAAACAGTGTGTTTGCTCTAATTTAACCTAGAAATGTTAACATATGCTGCTAACTAGCTTACTACCTGCAGAGGTAATGCTAAAGTAGTAGCCTACTACAATCAAGGCCAAGGAGCATTTCATGCTACCTTATTTCGTGGAGTTAGAGATCCATTTTTAAAAGCCCTGTTCATCCACTGTGTAGGTTTTCTAGTGTAATGTAAAAAGAGAAACATACTCTTTAAAGATTCAAACAATAAAGTGACCAGCTAACCTTCCTGAGCAGCTAAACAGGATTATGTTAGAATGAAAATAAAATCCAGATCATACTTATAATACTGGCATTATCTAGCTCCACACTGCATTTACAAGAACAATGCAAGTTCAAGACCCTTTTATAAGATTCTAGTTTTAAAACAGCTGGAAACATCAAAAAAGTCAGCTGTAGACTGAGTCTTTTAACTGATCCACGGAATTAACGCTTAGAATCTGCAAGTGCCAGCTATAATTCTAGCTGTCAAAATATCAACAGTTATAGTAAATCTGCCACTGTAAAATATATAGGCCTGTGGGACAGGGCAGACAGTCAATGAGAGCTGAAAAGACCTGAATGATTTTATGATTTAAATTGATAATTCAGGTGTATTTTACATAAAGGCCTTTGCTAGTAAAGCTTTCAAAAGGTTGCCAATGTAGAGACTTTATATGATTTAATTAGATGGTTATGATTGTGTACTGAAACATGAATAAAACATTTCTCATCTCGTCGTTGGTCAGTAGCCAGCATCGTGTTGTGGTCCAGGAAGCCTTACAGACAGATGGAGGACGTGTCCTCTCCACCACCCACAACTCCACAGGACTCAGTGCACAGCATGCTGGGACAAAACTTAAAGGCCTGACTCTTTGAAAAACTGTCTCTTTCTCTGTGTAGTCTCTAACTTGCTAATTTCCAGTTCCTCTCCCCAGCCTTGTTCTGTTTGGCTGCTTCACTTGCAGAATAAATAAATACACTTCAGCGCTATCGGTTTTCCATGCTGCACAGCTCCCCCAGTTGACAGAAACATGTCAAACCGCGCAAATAAATAGCTCCCCTGTAACCCAAATAGTGTAATTGCTCAGATCCTGCGCCCCTGCCTTCTCTCTTCCTGAACATAAGAACCAGCCCTGAAACTCCCACTGCCCCCACCAGGGCCTGAGAGCATGACACTGTCTGCCCCAAGCACTCTGACAACTCCACCTCTACCTCTAGCCACTCAGCCACACATTTCCCATTTCTGGAGCAAGACAGTGGGCCCAGTTCAACCATACACCTCATCATGTCAAAACCCTGTGCAATATCAGTTCAAATGACTATTTAATCATTCCGCAGGGAATTCCAGCAGCAGACAATAGGATACAGCAAAAAACATTGAACACATATAATGAACCAGAGATTTAAGCAGTGAAACAAATTACAGTAAATAAAACAGCACAAATTAAATATATATGATGTACGGTTGCATGATAATGACTAAATGTGATATTGCGATACTGATCAAGAATATTGCGATAATGATATAAATTTTGATATTCTTAAACATATGTAAAAACACCAGTTGATGGGCCCCGTTTCCCCTTCGATCTCAGTTGTTTCGTTGTCTCCATGAGCCACACTCATCTTTTTACTTTTCTGTCCTTTCTTTTCTTTCATTCCTGACTCGCTTCGCTTTTTACTTTTTTCACATTTCTTTCTCTGTCTTTACTCACACGCAGTCAAAGTATGCACACAAGTCAAATGGTATGCTCCATAGTTTATGTTTGTGTAGTGGACCCATACGCTCACACTTGCATGTGACAGGGCAACTGGCCAATGCAACATGATCATTATATAGTGGTTTCAAGTGAGCTCTAATTCAAACACAACTAAGCCACACAGCCAACAGACGCATCTCTCCACAACATAAACGGAATATTGCATACTATCCGCAGCATTTTCAATATGATATTGCACAACATGATATTGCAATAATGGTATTGAGTCAATATATTGTGCACACCATATATGATGTGCTAATTGGCAGCAAGTAATATGACTGCAGTAGCAGTGGGATTGCAACAAAAAGTGTATATATGCAGCAGAACAAATAACACATTCATGTAGAGTAAATGTCAGTAAAAACAATTATACCTTATACATTTTACATTTATTTTTCATTTGTTTATACAGAATGTGCAGATTTGTACTATGGGTACATTTACGTGCTTGTCAGCTACAGTATAATGTAAATAAACGTAACAAAAGACACTCTGTGGAGGTAGAAACAGTTAAGCACAAAGACCTTTAACCTCGACCTTTCTTTAACTCCGACCTGCACTTGAACCCAAAACTCACACTTCTTCCCCAAGTTGCAGCTTTTTCCTTTGGGTGCAGCGGTAAATAGAGGGCTGTTTTCCCCCCTCAAAGATATTCAATAGGTTCATTGGAGACAAACTGTGGGGCACAGTAGTTGTACGCACCAGGATCAGACCTCCTCTATGACCCCAGAGGCCACAGTAAAGCAAGTCTGCTCCACTGGACTTCTGTGAGAGAGCGGGATTATTTACCTTCATAGGGAAGAGAGTATGGTGTGTGTGTGAGAGAGAGAGAGAGAGAGAGAAAGAGAGAGAAACAGTGTGAGAATCAGGATGCTCTCCAGTTCAAGCTAAGGAAATGAAAAGTGTTTTCAAATGTTTTCACAACCTGGAGGGAGTTCAAGGACCTCACTAATCACAACCACACGTCCAAAACCTATTTTGACACAATCCCACACACCTAATGGATAAACGCCTGCACACTGGATTACAGTATTACCTGTACTATGTGAAAACATATTTCACCAATGCAAAACTATCTCGTTCACAAGTCTGGTTTTGATGAATAATGGTCAAAATTGGCTAACTTGAATTTCCTTTCTGGAGCCAATGAAATGTAATACAATCTTCTGTACAGTATACGAGCTGAACATAGCTACATGCATTTCCTCCATCACAATTCAAACATAAAGAAACCCCTAAATCCCATTTATACCAGCATCTAATCCAGCCTCTCTCTTTCCTGGCTCTGCATATTTATGCTTTCCAGTGTGTTTAGATCAGAGTCTGTTACACTGTTATCACTGGGGGCATGTCCGAGACGTGTAATTGTTTCCATCCACGTTCATGGTGTTTCCATTACAGAGCTTTGCCAGCAAAAGAAATGTTTTCTAGACATGTAAACACAGCCAATAATGGCAACAAGGATGGTTGGTTCAGCAGTGGTGCTATTACATGAGGAAGGTATACAGTAGTAGAACAATTTGGTTAACTCATCTAAAGTTAAATATTTGATAATAGTTTTCTCACTCTAGTCACCAGTGGAAGCCACCAGATGACCCTTTGGTAACATCATAGGATGAACTAATACTTTTGCTGAGGTCATAGTCTGTGCTGCTGTGACAGCCTGAAGCACTTCCAGGTTCCTCTTTACATCAGCATGAATTTCCTGGCTCTCCACGGGCGCTTCATGCTGTAGAAACCAACATTACAAGCACAACAGACTGCTTATGAAAGACGGCTGCCTGTAGTTTTTCTTTTACTGTGCATTACAAGTTGTACATTTACTCCAATACCCCACTGAAGTTCAATTTAGAGGTACTTTTTACTTGAGTTTTTCCATTGTATGTTATGTTATGTTATGTTTTTAAGCCACAGCATGTCAAGTGGCAAATGTACTTTTTCCTTAGCTGTGAGTTTACTGTTTTGGTTCACTCTCACTGCTCTCACAGCGTAATTTTCAGCCGCAAAAGATAGTTGATATCTACAAAAAAAATGCTAAAAACCCACAGTTCTATAACTGCTCAGCACAAAACAGCACAGATACAGCGAATAGCAGGTGAACAAAGTGGAGCAGTTCATTCATTCAAAAACACAACTCCAAATGAATGGTAATGTTGCTGTGTAACTTCTGGATGTGTAAAGAAGCTGTTTGCTAACAAGTTTGCAATATCAACTTTCTTTAACTTCACCCAAGAGGCCAAAAAGTTGACCAGCACATGTACATTATGAGCCTAAAAATGAGAAAAACAAGCTATAATAATAATAATAATAATAATAATAATAACACGTGTTATTTGTAATGGATTTTCAATTTGAATCAAATCTCAAAGTGCTACAGGTAAGATCATAATAGCAAGGTCAAAAAATTAATATAAAATATAGATAAATAGTGCAATGACTTGCAAGGTTAATTAAAACTCAGAAGTTCTGCTAAAAAGAAATGTATTAAGTCCTTTTCAACTAGCTATTCAACAGAGACAGGTTCATCAGGTGTTTGAAAGTCAGCCACATAGTCACAAGAAGTCACATTTTCTGGTATTTTTGCAGTATACACATGGAAGGCAGTTGTCCTGCACTATTCTTTCTCCACCTCCAACCAGCCAAGCGCTGCCCCCACCTTGCCCCCTTTGGTGGCACACCCTCCTCTAAAAGCTTTTTTAATTATGGCAGCCATTAAAGCAGGGCTGGCTCTGGGCTCTGACTTATGGTAGTGTATGCACCACTGCTCCTCTGAGCCAGCTTACATGCACTTATATGACCACACACACATGTACATACAAATGCACACACATACGACATGCACACGTGAATATAAATGCACTTGTGGAAGCAAAATGCATTGACCAGACAACCAAACTGGCTCCACTGGCATTAAATCTGTCTACTCGTCTTTTTTGAAGTCTGCAAAAGTGATCGTGGCATGCCCTCATCTACTCAAGAGAGAGGAAAAAGGGCAAGAGACGGGGAGCAAGAAGAAGAGAAAGGCAGAGAGGAAGACAGAAGAGGAAAAGGGGCAGGAGGGAGCAGAGCTATAAAACACTGTTTCCATGCTGCTCCCTAAAGAGGAGGTGTGTGTGTGTGTGTGTGTGTTTTGTGTGTGTGTGTGTGTGTGTGTGTGTGTGTGCGTGGCTAGATTGTTCACATAAAGAATTGTGCTAAAAAATAAATGCAGGGCTAAAGATAGAGACGGCAGCACAGCGGACTGTATGACTCATCCATTGAAAACAGATAAGTACACTTTCAATTATCGATCCCCTATCATAAAACAAAAATGAAAGTGGTGACATCATGCGTTTGATGAGCTGTACTGCTGTGGCCTGAACATAACAGGGGAAACCTAAAGTTTTAGTGTCTCAGAGCCAGGCAGCTATAACAAGATGTGTGTGTTTAAGATGTGTAAGTGCTCCCAGGCTAGTTCTACCTGTGTGAATGTGTCTGTGTTTATGGGATCCCAAGGCCTTCTGGCCTACATAAGACATTAATCCAATTGTCACCATTCTAAGAGACATATTCGACCCCAGAGCTTCACAGGGTCAAGCTTGCTTCCTGTTTGGACCAATGGGGAGACTCCATCATTGGTCTGACAGGCTGCTACAGCCACTCTCAGGTTACACTGCCTGGGTCTGGGAGCTACAATGCTCCCAGGGGTAGTTTTCCGAGGTGTCCATATGTGATGTGTGGAAGTAGGGTGGGGTTCCAGGAGGGTCATGCAGCCACAGAGTTGCAATTCTACCCATTTCAAAGGGTCCCTGTCCTTCGTATCCCTGAGGGCACCCTGCTGTTTCTCCTCTGTGGCACCCCAACCGATTGGCCCACCTCACAATGGTGGATGACGCAGACCTGTGTTCAAAGGCCTTGAAGTCGGACACCTTCCCAGCAGCCCTGCCTGATGACCTTCCCTGTGTCTGATGCTCAGAGAATCCCAGCTGATAGTGGCTCCACTTTGATCTACCCTAAAAAAAACTGTAACTCGAGGACGCCACATCAGTACCACAAGACTTGCTCCAATATAAGCGCACAGAGCATATGGAACAACCTGCTGTGACTACACTATCTTTAAAAGGGAGCTCTTATATCATAAATAGGTTGAGACATATTGCAGACCTCTCCGTTATCGGGGTGTAGGACAAAAGAGAAGAAGATACAATGACCACAACAAAGCCTCACCTGTCCTCTGGGTTATAATTATGCATGTGAGAGGGTACGGTGACAAATGAACCTTTAAAAAGATGAGATGAAAGATTTCTACTATGTGTTGAGTTGTAACGATAACCTGTGGATTCTTTGCTGTGTTTTAAGTATATATGCCACTCTCATTTTGCAGCCAGTACAGTCAAAGATAGTTTAGAGAACTTTCCTGATTAAAAAAGGACATTTACTTTCAATACATTCTAGCATAGGATGAAAAACAACTTCCACAGAACAAGATATTGCATCATTGTAAATGAAAGTCTTTATATTATTATGTCAAAGTTAGTTTTATTGCTATTTTGCTGCATCCAGAGATGACTGAGGAAAATATAGACCAGATTTACAGGTTAATGGGCCATACCTCTAAGTGCTGCTCATAGTCTCTTTTAATCTGACTCTTTCCAGGTGATTGATATGTTAAGCAGGCCAAACCACCAAAAGGCACTTTCATTAGGGAGCACTGGAGCATGATCTTGTGACACAGCTTTAATTTTTCTCTGTTGCTTAACCAATAGTGATGACCATCACTCACGCTGATTAAGTAAACCCCAGTGTTAATAGATTTCCTATGGAAGGGCTTCTGACAAAAGTACAAATGTACTCAGGCTGAGCCCCTGAGGCCCTCCACCATGATACATGGCTCCAATAATGGTCCAGGAAATGTTTATGAGTGGACCAACTGGCTTGTTTAAGGTCAAAGGTTACATAAAAAGCCAGATTGGTTTAAACTCTAGACACTAGAGGGAGTTTAAATGGACCTCATCACGCCTCACAGTGGGAAATCCTAAATTTGCTTTCTGGGCTCCCTGACATATTTTTATTTTTAGTATTAGACAAAGGCTAAACAGTATAGGCAGAGGGAAGGTGCCAAAGCTAAAATCTATTGGTGTTAAGACTGAGTCACTCTCAGCCCCCATGTTGTCAAAACCCAAACAAACAGCAATGCAGCAGTGAGTCACTAACACCTTTAGACACGCCTGGACCCAAACACGAGGTGTGGACAGGTCAGCAGGCAGGGACTCACGAGTGATTAGAAGCACATGAACAGACAGCGATTTATCCTGGCTGAAAATGAAAATAGTTCTCGGATTATTACAGAGATCAGGTGTCATCCAATGTAAGCACAGGTCTACTGTACTGTCTCCTTTGATTAAAACTACTTCCCTGCCATTTAGATTTTCTTTCACAACACTTCACAAAACATTTACCACTGTGTAGCTTGTTAAAAATCTTGTGCAACAGCCGGGGTTGTAGTCTTGATGACAAAGCACTCTTGACATTTTTCAGTTGGTTTTCAAAGAGTTGTATGAACCTAAAAGGTTTCAGGAATTTTCTCAGCCCGCAGAGAAACTTGTAACTCTTAACACTCACTATTCTGTGAGTCTCTCTAATCCTCTCTGAGAATTACAAAACTATAATTTGTTTTAACAATCTGAAAGCACTGCTGACAACAAGTAGTAAAGTGAAATTCTGAGTTATAAATTCATGAACTCTGACACTAAATATAAAGGAAACCAGCTGTGATGCTCTTTACACACAAAAAAACAATAACAAAAAAGCCTGTCTGTCATAGATTCTAGTCACTAGTGTAGTAAAAAAATATCTAAAATTCAGCCTGAAGTTAAAGGAGGGAGGTTGATGAGAAAGTTGTTTTAGTTTAACTAATGATACAAGTCTGTTATTTGTTCCTGCTTAAATCTACTTTGTCACCTCTGCTTTTTCACACAGTCAAACTTTCATGCATTTAGAAAAGACTTGTACATTGTATGTGAACTATTACCTTTCTCTCCGCATTTCTGGAGCCAATATGGCCTTGGATGCTGCTCTTTGAATAATATTGCAATCCTGCTATTCTGTCTTTCAGTCCACCTCCCCAACACCATGACATACAGGGTGTTCTGGGAGCTGAGTGTCCACCTGATGGCTTTAATTCACCAGCATCTAGACTCCTGGGCAATCCTCTCCTATCTCTTTCTTCAGTTTTACACTTAATGAAGATGCTCCACACCTAGAGAGTCTAATCACAAAAGTCTTTCTTTGCTGCTAACCTTTACATATGTTACACACTTCCGATTGGTCTATCCTTATTGACTTAAAAATATAAACTTTGTCAGCCTCATCTGTACTTAAGCTCAACACTGCTTCAAGCTCAATGCTAACCATAGTATGGTAATATGTCTACAATTGATTGGCATGCTTATATCCATGGTAACAACTATTGGATATTAGAATGCTGATGTCTACTGTGAATATTATTTTAGTATTTTGTTTTAGAAGCATCTGTTAATAAATTGTTTTCATAAGTGCTGGACAAGTGGGACATGTTGATCTGTTTGTGACACCAGATGAAAAGTAAAGGGGAATGGTTTTATACTCTGGGGAACATGAATATTTATACCAAATTTCAAAATAACCCATGTACTTGTTGATATTTGATATTTGATATTTCGCTCCAAAAATCCTTCCCTGCACACCATGAGCATTGCTAAAAAGATTTGGAGGAACATTTGGATGAAACCAGCCTCTCTGCCTGAGTCTCCTTGTCAAGGTCTGGAAGTAATTCACTCCTCTTCAATAAGGAAAAAAGAAGGAAAATTATAAAGCTGACAGGTCCCAAATGTGTATCCCTTCCCTCCTGCAACTCAATTAACCCTCGTTTGTACATTTAAAGTTTACATCAGATCTCAAGGCAAAGCAAGAGAAGAATACTCAACTTCTGTTTTAGTGAAAATGAGAGAAAGAAAATATACAGATGCATTACAATACAGAAGCCATATTCAAAACGTAATGATTAAACAGAAAACTGGTGATTATGGGAAAGTAAATGGAAAACTACATGCTTGCTTTTTCTCAAGGAAGAGGGAGGAAATGAAACGAAAAGGGGGATCTGTGCAGGATTAAAGGATCTTGATTGTGAGGACCTCCCCAGAGCTGGAGATTTGATTATCCTCCATCCATCCAGACCTCTTTTCATCCCTCAATCCACATTTAAACCTCCCTTCATCCTTCAAACTCCGATGTTTCTAGTGCCACCAACTGTCATCACTCCTACTTCCCTCCTGACCTGTTCTCCTATTGTGCCTTGTCCTCTTCTCAAAAAAGACATTGATTAGCAGAGGACATGATGACTGACTGCTGTGTCACAGAGCAGTTCATGGAGATCCAATCAGTCCATTGTTAACTTGGAGTGCCTTGTATATTTATATCTCTGAAGATCAAAGATTAAGATGCAGAAGGGGAGCAGTGGGAAAAAGATGGCACACATAAAATGAAAATAACTGCTGCTATATGTTTCTTTACAGTAAATTACCCCCTCCTACTTTAACTGTGATATGCAAAACTTTCAACATGCAGATGGTAAGGAACATCCGATTTAGTCTCACTGAAACAAGATAGAGACTCAAATTATGTTCCAGGCTTGAAGCTTGATACTATCTCGGTGTCCTGAACCAGGAACACGATCCAGAAATAGACAGATTTCCTTCCTTTCAGGTAATGTGCTCCTCACAATAGAGGAAACAGTTGCAGTGAAAATACACTGGCAAGACACCTTGTTCACATTGTCAGACATCCGTCTCCCATGTTTGATGGACGGTTATTGATATCCATGCAGGAGCCATCTGCACAGAATAAGTGGTCTCATCGACTCTAAGGGGTTTCCTTTGATTACAGCACCCTCTAGTGGCTTCCAGTGTCCAGAATTATTGCTCAAGCTTCAATCACCTCATCTGGATTCATGTACAGTGGTACTTGCAGTCCAACAAGCACATCTGCATCACATATAGACTGGCAATGTAAAAACAATTCAATTAAATATAATCTGCAATATGAGAAGAACTCAGAAATTAAGAATTAATTTAATTTTGATCATTGTCATCATTGGGTGGGAGGCCTCCAAACACTGCGTGAGTGATGGGAATTTTATGTCTTTATGATATTATGTCTGCACCACATGTGATATAATATCTGTACAGACACATGTTTGTGAACAGTAAAGTTTAAGGTGGACATTTCAGACTCAGACTGTAGTTAGCCTACTGTTGGACCAAATTAACATTTTTCAAATACCATCACATGACAGACATGTGCAAGCAGTACTTGTTAGTGACATGTGTGTTTGTGCTTTTAACACTTTATCCATAGTGGGACAGCCCTGAGACCTCATGGACTACGAGGCAGACATTACTAAGAAAAGGGTTGACAGAGTTTTCCGTGGATAACAGGGACACTGTCTCTGGAAAAGGATGCTGCTGTTAAATGTAAAGGGGTTTTTTTTAAATGTAAATGTGCAACTAAACTAAATCCCTTTTCTTTGTTATGGGGTAGAAGAAAAAATCTCAGTCAAAACCTGGACAAATAAAACCAAAATTATTTACACAGTTAAGTACAGTACCACAGCAAGAAATTTGTTTTATTTGACAATTGGGTGAACTGACCCTTCAAATGACCTCAAATGACCTCCATTACCTGTTAGTACAGCCACTATTGAAGCTTGGCCTCAATCCTGCATGTGCAGAAGAAACAAAAGACACTAGAGGGCAGCCAATACTCATCTATAAACCCTGCAGTCCAGGTCTCTGACATCTCACCAGGCTGTCTGTTGCCTGCAGCTCTTCATTCAAACTGAATTATACTGTGAAATAGGATTACGTGTCAAGCAATGCAATGATTGAGCACAATTGTTGGGAGTTTGGCAGGAGAGCGAAATAAAAAGGAAATACACAAACACGCATTCTTATTTGTCATGCTGATGTGAGTCGTCTGTGAAACAACATTAAGATAAGTCGATCCTGGGTGTCAAATGATGGGTATCTTAGCATCCACGCAGCTTTTTTTTCCAAGTGAGTAAAAAATAGCAGCAGCTTGTCTGGCTGTTCCCCAGAGAGTATACAGACTGAGTTATGGCCCTGTAATTATGTGCAGGAGTGAAAGTGTGTGTATGAATGAACGTGCTCCGTTTTAAAAGGCGTTTTATTATGGTTGCTGTTTCTTCAGATTGTGGGCCAGGGAGCGGATTTCCCTTTATAGGTTGTTGTTTCCCCTCCCAGAGAGCCCCCTGATACTCTGGGCAACTGAAGAGGCTGCCTCGAATTATACAGAGACACATTTAGTGTTTGAAATAATCTAATAAAAAAGACAGAGAGAGATCAAGCAACCTCCTAAGTCGATGAGCTCTCATTCCCATCTTTCATCAGCACCTCCTGCATTATAATGAGCAATGGATCTGTATATGTGCACATTCAGATGGCTGTATGAGAGGAGTCGTCTTGAAGACTTCCCTGCACCCAAACTCTTTGATGTCTCAGTCACTTTGGATTGACAGGGCCCCGTGTCTTCTGGTGACCTCTCAGGTCTGACCTTACACCTTCAGGGGTCAGGTCCTTCAGCTTTCTAGGCCCTCGAGCCAATTAACCCCAGAACTGAGATCAATTAACTCTATCACACCAGCACAGGCAGATAACACCACTTGAATTATTATCAGGTGCAGAAAAAAACACCAGATCAAAGAGTTTAAAGTGGGTTCATCTGAGACAAAATAAGCCTGACAGAAAAGGTTCTGATCTGGTGAAAGAAAGATTCAGACCAGGCCTTTTTCTGATTGTCAGAAAGAAGAGTGCTACAGGAACAGCAAGTGGAAAGACACACAGAGATGGACAGAGTGAGAAAAGCTCATCTATGAGTCTAATAAAGCAGAAGTGGTTCCTTTGGGAGCCAGGGGATCTGCATAGCGATATCTTGCATTTCAGTCCATTAACCTGCTCCAAATGAACTGTGTATTATTGGGGAAAGTCTTTATTAACCATACCCCACTGAGGTGACGGTTACTGCTTCATCAGTGTTCACCATGTGCGTCGATACTCTTCAGAAGGGCTGCGGATCACTGGCTGGCCTATGGAAAGGACAAACAATCTGACTGTAATATGCATTTGTGACAGATTCCTGCAGCTGCAAACGTCCGCTTAATGACATAGGAGTTGTTTTTGTTGTGACAAGCATGGTGTAAAAATCAACCCAGTCTTTCCCAATCAATAATTTTTGCCCACCATAGCCTAATGATTGTTATATTTATTGACAGGCTTTGTGATGATTAGTGAGGCAGGCTGTTGTGGGTTGAAAAACATGCATTATTATAACCCTTACCAAGAGAAATGTTGGTAAGGGAATAAAAGCGGAACAGATGTTTATTGTGTGAGTTTTTTAGTTTAATTGCTTTTATTTGATTGTTTGCAGAATGAATTGAGTGGATTGGAAAGGGAAAGTGCCTGAAAGAGAGATTAAGAGGGAAATGCTGGGTAGGTGGAGAGAGATAGCCTATAGATAAGGGAGGGAGGGGGTAAGAGAGAGAAAAGAAATTCGTGGTGAGAGAAGAGGGGAGAGGCACACACATAGAGGGAGAGGGAGTAGAAACTGTTAAAACGTGTGTTCGCTCTTGCCAGTCTCAGCATCGCTCAGTTTCTGCAGGAGGCTGCTTAGGATCTCCACTGGCACCGATGACCAGATATGATCTACCCACTTCTCAGTCAACCCATTTTACTCTGAGCTAGGATCTCTCCATTTGTTTGCATGGATGATAACAGCCTACCGCATATTCATGGATTTCTCATACCACAACTAATTTGACTCAAACCCGGGATCGGTGAGAGAGAAAAAAAACAAAAGACAAAAAAAGAGGGACTCAAGTGCTTTCCAGCGTCTTTTAGCTTTGTGGAAACTGCATTTTAGCCTGCCTTGGACATGGGACCGTGCGTCAGCCGAGAGGGATCTGGTGCCGGAGGAAGAACCTCTTCCTGAAGGAGGAAAAGCCCGTGTGCTGGAGTTTTTTTAAATTTTGGTCTTTGCTACCGGGGAGGGGGAGCTGTCGGTTTTACGCGCCGGAATGATGCGTCCCAACCGCGGCTTCATCCTACTCCTCCTCAATGGAACCGCTTGTTTGGTAAGAAAAGAGTGGGAGTGGGGAAAAGTGACAGAGTAGTCTTCATGCATCTTGCTCCAAATTACCCTTTGTTATCCATGTAACACCTTGTACATGCGTCATGTGGTGTACGGTGTCTGCACTATATTTGCACCAAGAACTTCCAAACTCGCGAATATAAGTAGACACATATCGTGTGGACGAACACGTGAAAACGGTAATTGAAAGCTGAGATGATGCTGGTCTAAATGAAAAATTGCCAGACGTGCAGGTCATTTGTGTTTCTTGCAGAGATGCAGAGATAATTCTAGCCTGCTCTGCTCTTTTCATTGCTTCCACATGCATTTGTGCTGATGACTGTGTTGTCCTAATTTATATTTAGGCCTATTAAGTAAATAACACTTTGACCCTGCTCGGCTCAGATACAGCGGGTGCACTGTCACTATTCCCAGCGGACTCTCGTGCTGGCAGCGCACCGTGCAGCCGGTGTCCATCATCAGCGTGGTCCATTCTGTGCGTATCTGGAGCCACATCCTTTAACTTATCATTCATTTTACATCATTTGATCTCTTGAGATGTATGCAACTTTGTAAAAGACAACCTATAAGTAATAATTTTCATCTAAACAATTACAGAAAAGTAGACATGCGTCATACTGTACGAGAGCCCTTCCACTTTTAGCCAAAGCAATAAAAACGACAAAACAAACACTGTAACAACAATTTAAAAATAAAATCTGATATACGCAATGAATATATTTCATCAGGGCTCGTGTCAGCCTACCATACTGCAAAAAAACTGAAGAAAGTGTATTTACCCTGCACCAGCCCACACATCTGGCTTAAAATAAAGAACTAACACAACATATTTATCAGATTAGTTATTATTATTATATTATTATATAATTTGCTACAAAAGGTTACACCATAATGCTCATGTGGTGATAATGTGTAAGACGTAGGCTACTGTAGGATCCCCAAGACAGAGCATGGACTTTTTTACGTCAAAGATCTACAAAAAGATGTGCCGCTCTTTATTCTGCGGACTCTCACCTTATTGTCAGATATGATTCAATACAGAATTTATACTGTAGGTGGTGAGATAACTTTGAAATGAGTGAAACTTCTCATCAGAATGAAAATGAAGGAATACTTAAAACATTCAGTATATATTTTACCTAAGGAAAACTAAGGACCCCCCCTCCCCCACCTACAGTATAACTCTTAATGTGTAAACCTGAACTGTTTCTGTAGTCTTAATGAATAGCTCCATCATTACATAACCTTAAAATCAAATTTGGATCACCCACTCCTCTTTCATGTAGCTTGCAGATTTATTAAAAAGCAGCCTTTAATGAGAAATCTGCTCTTGATTCACATGAGAAAACTTCCTCATCCTTCTGCTCGGAAACCCCTGGGCTGAGTATCACAGGGCCCAGGAAATGAACATGCTCCAAAAAAACACTGTGGAAATATTCAAGCGAGGTTGAGTGGTTGTTTGATGCTGCCGTTTGTGTCGGCATCCCTTCAAGGATGACCTTGTGGGTTTCAAATTAAGGTATTATTCAGGTGCTCAGAGTAAAGTAATGGCCCTGGTGATTTGAGGTCTAACAGACAGTGGTTGTGAAAGACTAAACACACAGAGATTTATTTAGTTCAGACAGAGCTGTTTCAACAGATCTGAGAAAGAAGAGAGACCACACACTGACTTAAAATATGTGGGATGAGCGCCTTTTTAGCTGTTGCATAGCTAGATACAAGAGTGCGGGATAATAGGCTTAACACTCACTTGTGTGTTGTATTTGTTCTGGGAGCATTTTGTGAGCTGCGGGGCTACAGCCTATTGTAACCCAAAAGGTCTGTGGCTAATGATAATGAAATTAATTGGGGCTTTTACTGCCTCTTCAGACCATGTATCTATGAAAAAACTTACATGACATCCCTCAGCAGGCGATCTTGGGTAATTCATTAGCCCTTGTGACATTGATAAATTATGGAGCAATTAATAAATTAAATAAGTTTTTATTATGAAACAGAGCCGTGATTAATAATCATATAAGCCTACTACGCATTAAAATTCGATTTGGGTGATTTTCTGTTGTAATAGCTCCGCAATTCGCAGAGAGGGTTTGGGTCTTGAGGGACCTTTTGCAAATGACTACTAATATAGATGACTATTAACACAAGGTGCCACTCTGGTTGTTGTTTATGTGATGAATGATGTGTTTCAAATGTTAATTATTCTCCATATTTGAATGAAAGTTTATGAATAATATAAACCAATCTCAGTTGTATAATTGACTGCTTGAGAAATTATGTTTATTTTTGGCGGTGGTTAGAGTTATTTTTCATCTGTGATGCTCAGCAAGCTGACTGGATTTGTTTCATGAACTAAGTGGCTAATATGCATATATTGAGGGAATAATCTGTCAAATATTCAGGAGTAGAGTTTATTATTTAGTGTCCTTTCACTGCCCTTGTTAAATAGGGCTGCAACTAACAATTGTTTTCATTATCAATTAATCTGCTATTTATTTTCACGATTAATCGTTGTGTTTATAAAAAGTCAGCATTCCTAGAGCACAAGGTAACATATTCAAATAGCTTTTTTTGTCTGACCAACAAATCCCAAAATATATTCTGTTTATTGAAATGTAAAATAAAGTGTCTCATTTATGAAGCTCAAATTCTTCAAACGATTCATCGATGATTAAAACAGATGCTGAATATCTTTGTGTCTATCGACCAATCGATTCATTGAAAAATCGTTTGAGTTCTAATGTGAAAGTTATATTCTTTGGAAGTAAGTTAATTAATCACTAAAAAGATGCAGATGTGATGCAAACTGAGCTCACACAATACACAGAGCATATGGCTCTGAAAATAGACAGCAGAAGTGGTGCAAAGACAGAGGACATGAGAGGAGGTGAGAGAAGGTAAAGATTAAGTAGTACTAAAAAGGAATGAGTTAATCAGCCTCAGAGGTTGCTGTACCTCATTGACAGTCATCACAGATTCTTCCTTCCTTTTGCACAAAAATATCCAAGAAAACACATTTAATCCACATAGAATTACAACTGCAGCAATGTGGCTGAACCGTGCACGGCACAAGATTGACAGTCCGGATCTGAGAGGGGGTGAAGGTGAATAACAAGTGCTCTTCCCTCCTTCAACAAACAGAATAACTTCCAGTAGAAGAATGAAGTGTTCCATACAGCTATTTTTAAACATAATAATGATTTTACTCACTCAGCACTCCACAAAGAAACATAAATGTTTGCACACGTGCACACCCACAAAATAGCCTTTTTACTAAGGAATTCTGACCTTGCACATGCAACGTTCATGTGGTAAAGATCGCTGCAGGGTGCAGGAGCAAGGCCCTTTAGATATGCTCACGCTGAGCACACAGCTGCTCACACAAGAATCCTCTGGAAGGGATGAACCTCAGGTAGACTCTCTGGCCATGAGAGACAGGCCTGCTTTATACTCGTTCTGATTGCTTTCAGTACAGACGCAGACACCGACCATCATGCTTGATGACTGAATTTCACCTCTGTAGCTCTTAACATGTATGTCAGTTTTTGCCGATTGAATTTCAGTGAAGACATTCATACATGTTACAAGGTTTGTGAGTCACTCTGTGCATGTAAGTAATTTGAAAATATAAAGAAAACATGACACTATATATAAAGAATCACATCGACAAATAAGGATATAGTGCTGTTACAGTACGTTTTCCATTTCAAAACTTACATCACCCTCCATTTGACTTTGCCAGCAGTGAGGAAACACTTATTTAACATGACACGTCAATTAAACAAATTATGTTCTCATATTGAAATCTTCACAGAGCCAAAACCCATTTCAAAATTACTAGGGGACTGTGATTAGGCTGTACAGAGGGCACCACAGCAAATGCAACAACTGAGACAATAAAAGGCCTTCAAATCTAAGCAACACTACCTGTAGTTTTCCTGAAATGACACAAGACAACACACACTGTGCAAACCTGAATATTTGTGGGTAAGATTAAAATGCAGAGACTGTCTGTCGCTAATTCTAACCACATCAGACTCCTCTCCTCGTTCTGGCCTGTCATGAAGTCTTAGATTCATGTCTCTTAGATACCTGACCTCCTCGCAGGGTCGCTGACCTTGTCCACCCAGATACATCCCCAGCTAAGCAGAAATACCACCTTAATCCTCAGTAAACAAATAGAAAAAAAACTCTGTCTGTCTGTCTGTGACAGTATATATAATTTTTTTTTTGGGGGGGGGGGGGGGGGGGGTTGTTC
>NC_060151.1:25485733-25505411 GCF_021292245.1 Micropterus dolomieu
GGCGGGGATTTCTCGCTCTCTTGAGTCTTCCTCTTTGCCATCACTGTTGCAATTTGCATGTCAGAGCTCATAAGCTTCTACTCTCTACCCCACATCCCACACAGATGCAGGGAACACAAAACTCATTTATAATTGTCAAATTTCTATCATAAGGGCCGCAAAACCACAGTGGAAGCAGACATTTTATTGTGCTTATGACATCTGCCCTGTACTTTCCCCCTGTGCATAAAGAATCACAAGAGGGTGATTTGAGAGGGACAAATATCAGCTTCCTCGCGACCCTGTACGCAGGATAGGTGGTTGACGATGGATGTATGGATGTATGGATGGATGTATGGATGGAAATATCCGCTTGTGCCCCCCTTCCCCAAATAGCATCAAACTCAGACTTGAACTGGAAAATCAGAAATCAATACACTTTCATTCATGTTAAGAAAACACATTTCATTTTATTTGGGAAACTAAGAGTATAATGGTTATGATAGATAGTGAGTTTGAGAACATAATTCCTTAGTAGAGTAATGGTATATAACAAGTTTAATTGGAAAGATGTTAGTATGACTTTGACTTAAATTACAAAATAGAATAAGATACATGCCAAAAAACTGCAATATAGCTTGGATTTGCACACACAAATGCGAACACTTGACTTCTTATACTTTTGTCTTGTGTATGATACAGGATCCACACAGATGCCCATTTATAAAGCAGCAGCGATTAGTTGATTAATCAAAATGGTTGCCGACTAATTGTTAAATCATGTCAGTCCTTTTTTTCAAGCTACAATGCCAAACATTTGCTGGTTCTTGTGTGGATTTGCAGTTCTTGTCTTATATAACAGGACGATTAATATCTTTTGGTTTTAGACTGGTACTGGGATAAGACAAGCAAAGTGAATATTGAACATTTTATAGACTAAACTAAATTACTCAATTAATCAAGATAAGGTAAGATAGACTTGATCCAACACTGGGGAAATTCACATGTTACAGCAGCCCCAGATACAACACAACAGATAGAAAATACACATTAAATAAAAAATTATGAAAAAATACAGTATATAGTAGAAATAGAAAAATAAGAATAAGACAATAAGAGCTATATTGTGATACTAATTGATACTGAAAATCGTTGTTAGTTGCAGCTGTACCTGTTTTAGCTCTCCCATTACCACTGTTTTCTGAATCCACAAACGACAGGTTGTTGAGTAATTTTTTTTTCCTCAAAAACATTCCGCTTAAGCCTACATCTTCATGAACTTCAAATGCCGGATTTAAAATCTGGATTCATTTGCCACTAATTTTGTTAACTTTGCCCAAAGCATTTATTTATGTTATTGTCTTTTATTTCATTTTTGGCCTCTTGGCTTTTTTGGCCCTGCCAGCACATCTGTTGCAACTATATGATTCTTCCTTTGTGTTTTCACCTATTTTATATAAATTTCTAATTTTGTGTTGTTCAATAAATTGAATAATCTAACTATGAATAAAAACAATGTATAAACCTGAAGTAGCAGTGGATGTGCAGGGCTGCTTGTGTTATAACAACCTCTGTGGCTTCCAGTCTGTGGTGTAAAACAGCTTGAGTTATGCAAAATCGCAGCAAGAATAACCCTAGAGGTTCACCTCTTCCCCCTGACCACCCACTGAGGAAGTCAGTGGGGGACACTCCTGTCCTACTCCGCACACATGCTCCCAGCAGCCAACAGACAGAGAGAGAGACTGAGAGAGACAGACAGAGAGAAAGCATGCTCCGTGACACAATGACAGCTCTTCATAGTGAAGCGGCGAGCTGTCCTGAGATAGAATACGTTGTCTGCGCAAAACCAGCACAATTTATAGTGGCATTGTTCTCTGGGAGACTGCAGGGGAGCAAATCCTGGAAGAATATCTGTAGGTTTGTCTGCTGGTTTGGATAGTGAAGGGTGGATTACAGTGCACAGCTTAAAGAAAAATGACTTGTAGCCTTGGGTAGATAAAGATAAAGATAAAGATGCGCTTGACTTTCACACAGAGGAATAACTAAGGATAGGAAAATCCATAACAGATGTTTTAATTTCACAGAGCTTCTGCTGGAACTGACAATAGTAAAAGTTGTTTTACGGCATTGTGAAAATGTTATGAAAGTGTCAATATAGAATGAAATTTTCATTGTTTCAAGATCTTTAGGCATCCAAACAATATTAGAAAAGGCAATGTGGGACCAGGGGACATGGGTTTATTTGAACGGGGAACACCAGGCTGTCAGTGTAGTTTAATGCTGAAGGAAACCAAAGCTTTTCTGATGCCATAGGCTCTGAGGTCCATGCTGACCTCATTGTGGTGTGACTGGAGCCGCTGGATACCCAACGCAAAAAAGACAGGGGAGCAAAATCCCATTTATATTCTCTGATTCTCTCACAATCTGTAAACAGTCTGTTCTGCATGAATGAACAGTTCTAGTGTGCAGTTCACCAGCGTGCGCCCGGTGACGGTACAGTGATTTTCAGGGTCAGAGTGGTGTACATGTCCAGACAAGGCCCGCTGAGGGTCTTTACGGGGGTTTCCAATTAAAGCAGTGCACAGCCACAGGGATCAAGGAATTTGGCTGAGCTTGAAATAAGAGCATTTCAAGTATAATAAATGTATAATAGGAAATCTTTTTGCAGAAAACAGTAATTCTGAATTCAATTGAGAGTATATTGCTGTAGAAAATAGGACAGCAATGACTAGTAATTATTTCAACCTTAATTTCTCCAGGAAATGTTATCCATGCCCCACTCCACAGTGACCCTGTGGAGAATTGTTTTCTATTTGCCAAAGGCTCTATAACCTAAAGCACAAAGTAGATTTTAGTGCATTAAAAATTTACAAAAAAGTAGTTACAATCTGGTTAGGTGTATGCAACCTTCTTGGTTAAGGTAAAGCAAAGATTGCATTCACTAAAAGAAAACAACACTGACTATTGGCAGGAGATAGACCACAGAAATCTTTGTATGTCCAACATCCTTGCTAAGACTGTTTTGTAGCAGGATAACAAGAGCACACAACATTCTCCTTCTCCTTTGCTACTGAAAGTTAACAAATGTCATTTGAAGAAATGCTGTCATCTTTCCGGACAGGGCTGTTATTATTATTTGCCCGACTGCTAGAGGTCACTTGTCACTTAACACATAGGTTATTTTAAGAGTTTGAACTATGTTGTTTCTCTGGCGACATTCTAATCTAGTTGAGATTTACTGCAGTTCACACCTGTTTTCAGGATGCACATCAGATGTTTCACAACTAAGCACTTGTGATCAGATTTCACCTCCCTGGTCACATTTGGTTTTATCTGTTGAAGACTGCTGCTAAACAGAAAAAAAAGTTCGACTTCAGCTAAAGAGGCAGAATATCATGGCAGTTGAGTACTTCATTGTTGTCTGAGCTGAGGGGCATGAGCACAATAAGTCTTATATGAATGCAACCTGCAAAGCTAGAGCCTCAAAGAATTCAGGGATGCATTCAGGTTCACTATATAAATGTGGACACATCTGGCCCACATCTAAATGCCACTGAAGTGGTTGAGTCCAAACACATTCCGAGTGCAAACACATATTTATTTAAAGCCGCTTATTATCATTATTATTATTATTATTATTATTATTATTAATAATTTATTATTCATATTAATAATAATTTATAGAGTGCTTTTCATGGTCCTCAAAGACACCTCACATACGTTAAAATTCTTGTGAAATTACCTTTCTCCCCCTTTTAGTGCTACTATAAGTGTGAACAGAGCCCATTCACACAGTTACGCTTGACCAGTTAGCTCATGAACAAGAAAGCATAATTCATAATGTTCTTCTTTTTGGGGACTGAAATTGGCAAATGTTCAGGTATTGTGCCTTTTTCAAAATCCAACTGAAAGATTGGAGCATTAAGTCAGACAACATCCCCTTGATAAGCCGGCATTTGATTCTTTTTATATTTTAACCTCCATGAGACAATTGTGGAGTCCTTTCAGTTTTTACCAGACAGGTATGAATAGTGAACTAGAGCTTTAATCAGCTCCGTCCCATCAACCATGCTTTGCTCCCTGTTCTCCCTAGGGAGTTTCTCTCTTCGTCCTTTGCCACCACTCTCCACCCCTCACACCGCCAACTTGTCAATACCTTATAATGTAAAAATTTGATAGCCAATTCAGAGCCAGGCTTTTCTCTGAGCATACAAAATGAGTCCAAGTCCACTGGGGCCACACAACTGAACATGTCCAAAATGAGCTGGGAAAGCGAGTGGAGGATGCAGAAAGAAAGAATAGATCTGAAAAAGAGTTTAGAATAAAAAGATTCAATGTAGTCAGTTTGTTCACCCACTGCAGATCTAAGCTCCAGTGACCCCCAAGAAGCCGGAGTAAATTATTCATTGCAAGTCAAATGGCTTGTTTCTTGTGAAATTACCTTTCTCCCCCTCACCTCTTCTTGCATTTACACTAGCCAGAAGAATAATTAGTTATAAGGGCACAGCCATTTTCAGACTTTAATCATGTAACAGAGAAGTCTCCTGCAGTGAGCATATTCAATCTGGAGATGCAGAGAGGAGACAGAGAAAAAAAAGAATAAAGCATTGACGAACACTTAAGAAATCTGAGCTGACTGGGTCTTTAATTAAAAATTGATGTCATATTAGAGATGAATATTTCAACTCAACAGCCAGAGGAAAATTGAGTGCTTATTGAACTTGTCAGCTCCCCGGACAACCACATGTTTTCTGCCCTTCTGGGTGGCTCTACAGGAAGATACTCTGTATTAATCAATCAATCAATCAATCAATCAATCAATCATTTTACTTTATTCCAGGTTGTGCATCCATGAAAATACAATTTCACACTCATAAAACACACAACGTGGGGTGGGGAACAGTGGATAAGACCCTGGTTCGATTCGCCCTGTGACATCTACCAAAGTATCCCTGAGCTAGACACCTAACTCCTAGTTGCTCCAGAGGCGTGCAACCTCTGACATTTAAAGCAATTTTAAGTCGCTTTGGATAAAAGCGTCAGCTAAATGACAATAATAATAATAATAATAATAATAATAATAATAATAAAAACACCAAAGACATACATACACATCTGTAAGCTTTTGTTTGATGGTTTGCAGTTTAATAATCTTGACATTTATATTATTATATTTCAAAATGAAGCAAGTTCTAAATGTATGTCAAATGTTGTAATTGAAATATGCTTATAAGTAACCTATTAAAACAAAAATGGTTGTAAGTAACCTAGACATGTCACATTATAACCAAACGTATTTGTAAACCAGATTTTTAAAATATCTTTTCACCTGTAATTAATCTAATCAGTGCTTACATACACCAGGGTTCAACATCATGTTTTTTTCACTTGCACAGCAAGTCAGAAATCAACTTGTAATTGTCATGTTAATCTTTATTTAAAGGTGCAATGTGTGAGAATTTAAGAGATTTATGAGTTCAAAAATTCAGCATCAACAGAATGTGAAGTAATAGGAAGAGTATGGTATGAAAGTATGTTATGTCAAAGACATCTATGTATTGTATTTCTTCTAAAGCTAGCATGCTAAAGAGATAGCCCCATTCTGTCCTGTCATGTAATACCATGACAGTACAGGACAGAATCACATCTAGTACCTCTAGATGTGATTATCTGATATAGCTGTGTGTGAACAGCGAGTTTGCTCTCTTAGGCCATCAAATTAAAACCATGAGCTGAAATATACTAAAATGCTCCGCTGAGCTGAAGGCAACTGCAAAGTCGAGTGATAATTCTCTATATTCATCACTTCGAGTGACCAATTAAACAACAAAACTTTTATCCATTGTCATGATAAGAAAAATGTATGATTATAGCTTCTTCAATAAATTAATTATTTGTTCTTTTTAATTTAAGTATTTCATAATGGCCAAGTCTAATTGTCCGAAAACCCAAATATATTCAATTTACAATGATACAAAACAAGGAAAATAGCAAATCCTCACATGAGCACCAGAGAATATTTGCCATTTTTCTACAAAAAACTATTAATCAATGATCAAGATAGTTTTCAAATGACTAATCAACTATTCTTGTAGCTCTAGTCCCTGCATTTCTGAAGTAAAATATGCGCAGCTCTTGGTAGGATGTGTGCAACCCCCATTCATTTTCAGGAACTCAACAAGTTAAGTCTGAATGTGTAAACTCAAGTGAGAGTCGGAACTAATACCCTACTTCTTCACTGGTCTGTCTCCAGTCCCCTGCTTCTGTAAGAGTTATGGCACAGATTTCAGTTAAGTGGCTCCCTCATCTCTGTGCTATATTATGGCAATACTATGCTTTTGTCACCAGGGGAAAGGGGTTAAAACGGTGTACCTGTCACTGTAACAGGCTGATTATTGCCAGTGGAGCTGGCAGGCTTGTGAGGATCGCTCCCCTCCCCACACTCCCTGCTGGGAGAGAGGCCTGGGGCCTGTGCTCACCGAGGCTGAATGACTCACAATTACCGAAGCGGCAGAGCCTGCAGCCATCTCCCATTCTCTCCAGCCGTTTCACTGACTCACTTAGCACACATGACAAATGACAAAATCACCCTGAACCTCCGCCCCCTCACTAAGACCTGATTGCCCATCGCCCACACTTTGCCTACAGTACTTAAAGCTTGGATACATCTTGCCAAGATTTGTGAAACAAAACAAACTTGTTCTCGTCTTTCAAAGCAGCATTTTACTGTGTTACACTATGTAAATGATTTAACGTGCATATTTTAGTATGACCTAGTGAACATTTGACGTTACAGCTACAACCCTGGAAAAATTCTGCTGGTGCAAATTTTTTAACTCATCAAAACACTTCTTTAATGTTACAACACTGGTCACTGAAAAAAGACATATTATTTGTGGGGCATCATCAAAGGATGACTTCTTGGCCTGTATTTTGAATATGAAAGCAAGAGAGTGGTATGAATACCCAAAGCAGACAACATTAGAGCTCAACTGTTAACAAAACAGTGTCGGGGGATGCATGCTAAAATGGGAAAATGTTCCACTAAAGGGAAGCAATGCATTAATCTTTTGGCACTGTGAAAACAACAGTGAACTCTGGTGTTTTTCTACACCATTTCAACTTGCTTACACTGCATAAGTCAAAGTGGGAGGTGCGCTGATAGTTAAATCTTACACCTCATATACTCCCCCTAGTTAAATGCAGAGTGGCGAGAGAGTTGTAGCAGTATGCAGTTTTTCAAAATGGAGTGAATATTTAATGATGAAAACTATGTGCTATGCTGCTGTGTAATGTGTGACCTCTGTGACCTTAGAAATGAATTGTTCACAGGATCTCCTGGTGTTTGAAAACATGCAAATAGTACATAGAAAGCGATACTACAAGCCACTTATGAGAACATTTACCTTCAAAAATGTAACCTCAATTGTATTTAAAGGCATCGTGGTGGTTTGGTGTGTTCTCTCACTGCCCTGGCTCAGTTTTTTCTTCTACTTTTGGAGCCATATTAAGCTCATTTTAACATTTGTCTTTGACAATGAGACTGCACACCGAATCTGACACCTCCAGCAGTGCCAGACACTTAAATCTTCTGTTCAACAATAGCACAATGCTCACTTCATCTCTCCTCCTGCAGCCGGGCCTCTCAGTCTCTCTAATGAAGACTGTGCAAGAGAGGGAGGGGTGCCTTGCTCAATATGTAAGCTACAACAAAGCATACTGCAATATGTTTTTGCTCAGATACGAATGTTGGCACCATCTGAGAGTCACTCTAGACAAGCGGTGCTGGCAAAATGATCAGGATCTTAAAAGCAAGGGGCAGTTTCATAGAAATCAAAAGTGAAAAATTTTTCAAGAACCCTAAAGGGCCTTTTTGTAGGACACTGCAGGGGCTCTTAAGTGCTATCCAGGAAGCCAGACAGAGTGCTACCCTCTGTGCCCAGCAGTCTCCAGCTCATTGAAGAAGAGAAATCAAACACAAACTAGTGCATTTGTCATCAAAGTCATCCAGCCTGGCCTCTGAAAAAACAAAGATACATTTGAAAAAATTAAAATCAATATGTCTTTGACTCCTCCAAATATTTGTTTATTATTAATGAGTTTGGGATTCTCAAAGAACCTATCAGAACTATCTGATTCAAGAGGAAAGAGTCCTTGTCAAGACAGTTATCGGCCCCCGTGGGGGAGGCTGAAGGATCTGAGCGCCAGTGTAGCGTAGCAGCAGACAGGTAACTAGAGGAGAGGGCGTCTGGCCTTTAACACCCCGGAGGTAATAGGGCCAGATTAAAGGAAGAGTGGAGTCCTCTCATCTGAGTCCAAACACCCGACCACAACCACATCAGCGGGAATCCTCGCAAGGCAGTTGAAATGCGATACACATTGTTATGAAAGGAAATACGTGTTTTTAGAGAGACAGAAAATCAATATCGCTGACTGACTACGGTGCAAGTGAACAAATCTGAGAGAGCTTGAAAAACCTGCATAAAATGGAATAAAAATGAGTCAGACTTAATAATCCTGACTAAGCCTGTATAAGGAAGCCCTGGCAGTCAAGACAGTAGATGGATCAGAGCACAGACAGGAATGCATGCATTATGCATCATTGTAAAATCTCTCTGGGTAGAGAGCGCACACACACAAACTTATCCCAGCGTTCGCATTTGCATCACTTATTGTTCACGTTTACAACATTTCAAAATTCACAAACGACTTGTGTGTCTGTGTGTGTTCTCCACTGCCAAATCCAAAGGACATAACAACACTGGATACTTCCACGGCACATTAGACAGAAGCTACCTGTTAATAGATCATTACCGTTGAATAATTACCCATTGCTTTGCTCTCCCATTCACACACTCTTCACAAAGCCATTGCTGAGCACAGCAGCACTATCTTATCTCCCTCGCTTCTCTTCCCCTCCCCTCAGTTGATGTTAACATCTGACAGCTTTGTGTGTGTGCCGATACAGATTTTTTTCTTTAATTAAAACACTGGAAGTCTTAATTGGACATTACACTTTATTCTTTCCCCCCTACTTGCCCACCTCCCCTTCCTCAAACACTTTGATCCTCCAACCAAATCTTTCGAGGCAATAATAGTTTCCCTTGTGCTCAAACTTACACTGCAGAAGCAAAAAGCTGACTTTAAAACAGTTTCTCTCTTTAAGATTTTATATAAGAATAATATCTCTCCAGTTAGATGCTCTTTAAGTGACATTTTCTGACTTTGTTCTATTGAATATAGAAATGACTGTAAGCAGTTAGCATGAATCCTGCTCCATTGGGTGCTTCCCAACAATTTGCAAGGGCATAAATCAGCCCCGTGTTGTCAGAGAAACAACTTTAGAATAGAATTTCTTAATGACGGGGCTTTATGGTTTTACAGGATTATGGCCTTTGTAGAAAATTGTCTACCCTCAGAAATATTGATTAAACTGCCCAAGCCTTCAGGAGTAACATGCTTTATGTGAATTCAGTTTTGGTGTGGATTTTATGTTTGAATTTGTTCTTTGATCCCTCTGGCCTCACCAGTAGCTCAAAGGAGGGATATGAGCCCATTACTAGTGAGCTTAGGGAATTACATTGGCTTTGTGAAAACTAGACATAAAGGAATATTTTCTCTCACAGCCGAGGTAAACAAAAGAATGTAATAATAGCAATACCTGTGAAATTTAAACCATTTATTTATATATTTAACATTGACAGAATGTCACAGTTACTACCACTAGAAGTATGAACTGTAAATTGCGTATCGATTAAACCTTTAATTTGGTTTCTGTCCACATTTCTTTCTACCCTGTTAATAACTGCATGTTTTCTTTCTCTATTTTCTTCTTCCATCCCCACCTCCACCTACTCCCTCTAGGTGGCCCTGGGTCAAGAAGACCACTCCTCCAGCCCCAAGACCTCTTCAGATGACTCCTCCAAGACACTGGGCCTCATGAGCGGGCAGGCTTCCCTCTCGCCCTTGAGCCGCTGGATGCTTCATAGTAAGAGCAGAGCTGCTAATGCCACCTCTCTGGAACTGCCCTACCGCTCTCCGGTCCCTTTCTCCAAGCAGGAGTTTTCTAAACAGGAATTCTGGGAGATGTTGGGCAGCGACCTGCTCAAACCCGACGCCTCCAGCTCCAGGGTCAAACGAAGGCCCATCGTTAAGACCGGCAAGTTCAAGAAGATGTTTGGCTGGGGAGACTTCTATTCCAATATCAAGACGGTTAGGCTTAACCTGCTGATCACCGGCAAGATTGTGGACCACGGTAACGGCACGTTTAGCGTCTACTTCCGCCACAACTCCACAGGCCAGGGCAATATCTCAGTCAGCCTGGTGCCACCTGTCAAGGCGGTTGAGTTTGACCTGGAGCGCCAGAGCGTGGTCTACCCCAAGGACTCAAAGATCTTCAACTGCCGCGTGGACTATGAGAAGGTGGATCGCAGCAAGCGCACCTCGCTGTGCAACTACGACCCATCCAAGACCTGCTTCCAGGAGCAGATTCAGAGCCACGTGTCCTGGATTTGCTCCAAGCCTTTCAAGGTCATCTGTATCTACATTTCCTTCTACAGTACGGACTACCGCCTAGTCCAAAAAGTTTGCCCGGACTACAACTACCATAATGAGATGCCCTACCTGCCCTCGGGCTAGGAGACATGTAGGGGGGAGGAGAGGTGGGAGGGGAGAGGAAAAGGGGGATGAGTAGGAGTGACTACAACACATGAGGAGGAAACCAGGGCTGTGAATCGTCCTTAATGCCATTGTGGCAGCAAGACACCTTAAAAAAACCTTCTCTGTAGCCTGACTACTGTAAGATGTAAAAACATATATGCAAAACACAAACCACAGTATGCAGATAATGAGGCATTTGGAATGCTTAACTGCAGCATTCATTAACTGGACTGGTAGTGAAAATCAAATATCGCCAACACGCACATTCTTACCTCAAACCAGTTTCTAAATGCCATCTTCTCGCCAGCTATTTCTCTCTTCCATTAAATCATTTGTGAATGTTGTCTGAATGTCCTTTTAATCACCCTTTACAATATTACTCTTTTGCAAAGTCACAAGGCACTATTTTCAGTGAAAGCGCGCATTTAAATGCTGTGATATGATTCACTGGAGAGTTATATACAAATTCAGAATTTATTACAAACATCATACAGTGGTAAACATCGTACACTGCAAAGGCAAAACCAGTACTGATTTAAAACTTACCAGAGGGAACACAAAGCATTGTTTATCCTCACAAAGAGCAGGTGAATATAAAGTGTAACCAACCACAGGATAACTTAGGTTACACTCAAAGTCTTTTAAAGGGCATCGTCCATCCCAGAAAAACGTTTAAAGTTCCTCTTACTAATTTTCTCATCCTGTCCACATACTCACGTTGAAGCATCCCACCATGGCACTGTCAATGTGTAGTGTTTACTTTTCCAGTCTGCCAAATCTAATCACACTATATCTCTCATGTCTTATGTCACCTGCATTTTAATAAAAGAAGGAACAGAGGGAGAGAGAGAGAGAGAGAGAGAGAGAGAGAGAGAGAGAGGAGAGAGAAAATAATAAAATTTGCTAGAAAAAGCAATTGCTCAACACAGATTTAGGGCCAGGACTTAAGACAAGTTCATTGTGAGGGAAATAACTAGATTCTGCATAGATATAGAATTGGCCCTCCACACTTATGAGAGAGAGAGAGAGAGAGAGAGGTGGGGGAGTGAGAGAGGGAGAGATTCAGTGAGCTGTTTTAATTAAAGTGGAGAAGGAGACGTAGAGTTTGCAGCTCCTTCTATTGTCCCCTCTGTATGAAAAAGATTACATTTTGTTGCCGTCAGGATTCCTGATTTCACGCCTTGATAACTTTGACTGTGTGAGGGAGATTGCTCTCTCCCGACAAATACTGTGTTCACTAAAGTTGGCCCGTTATCTTGAATAAATGAAAATATTATCATAATAATTACATATAATTTAATCTCCTTTAGAACTAATTAAGGTTTCAACGAGGGGGAGAAATGTATTCCTAAAAATCAAGTCAGTGGGTAGGAGGATAAGAGGACGTTCATGGGGATTGTGTTTTTGCGAGGAGCCGGCAGCCAAAGCTCAGCCCAGAGTTAACTGCTCTCATTAAGATAAATGGCCACTGGCTGGCCCATCTCATGTTGCTCTCACAAACAATATCAGTGGAGAGCAGCGCACAATGGAGCTATGAATTAGGTAGCCTGACATTTTGTGTGAGAGGTTATTGCTGTCCTGCTTATGAGGACAGAATGACTTTTCAGTTCATTAACGATGAACAGCCACAAGACAGGTGTGAAGTCATTAAACAGTGATATCAGATAACCAGTTTGATGCTAATGTGCTGTGATATCAGGGATGTAGCCAAGATCTGTGCATGTGCACACTTGGCTGGAACTGCGCAGCGGTGTCCCTGGTGGACCTGTTTAGGGGTGAACAGCCATCATGAAGCCATCCTCCTGTGGGTAGTAGCATAAGGCTGGACATAAATGCATTGCCTTGGCTGCTCTGTGTGAGCTTGGAGAGCATGAGTAAGAGGGGGAACACAGTCACAGTCACAGGGCTAAAGATAGTAACAAAGACCTGTAAATCTGCACATGAAAGCTCTGAGTTTTTAATTTACTCTTAAAGAGGGGGGTAGGGCTATGAAATCAACTTGTGGCCCAGAGCAAATGGCAGCAGTGCACAAACAAGTCTGCAGGGGACAGACAGCTACACCACATGCACCAATGATAAAGGCTGTTCATCTGGCTAAGTCATACCTCTGTCTCCTCTTGCATGTGATTGTTTTATTGAAACAGATTTTTTTACATGTACTGTCTTGGCTGCTTGCTTTGCGTGATGACAACACATGTTATCTGTCTGGCTCGCCCTTACCATAAGTGTCTCACAATCAACAATCCTCACAGAGGGGATTTTCCTAAAGAGGCTACCAGCAATCAGAGTGCCAACAATGAGAAAGCTTGTGGAGACCGTCTGATTTCTGCCACTTCATAGTAACTGATTATGCAGTATTTATTTGAAAGCATAGGAGAATGGAATATAGATCTAGGTTTGGCAGCAACTGAAACTAAACTCCTGACACTTGTCTGAAGGTCTTTGTCTTTACTGCTGCATGAAATGCATATCAACCAGCATGAATGAACCACTGCCTCTTGCTCTGTTCATCCATTTCCACATCCTCCAGCTCTCTCTGCACCTTTCCCCTTCAGGATGTCAGCATGTTACTCAACCATATGCCCCTCTGTTTTCACGCTGTTGTCCTCTCCCTGTGTGTGACCCAGCTGACTGGGCCTAGCCTCCCTACCCTCTCTACCTCCCTTACCCTGGCGTTGAACCCTGCTGTGGGTAGTTCCTCATTGCTTCCCCGCCCGCCCTCCTGCGCACAACGCTGAGCTGAGCTGGCTAATCTCTTTGAGCTTAATGCAGAGCCAACTGAACATCAACAGTGAGAACTCCCCTCTCTCCTTCTCTATCTACCTATTTCTCTCTATATCTATAGCCCATCAAACAAATGTGTGTGCACACACAGTCTTAAGATGTGCTGGTTTAGGTATTTTCCTCTCTCCTGTTCAAAGCATCTTACATAAGCCCCTGGATTGTGAGGACACGAAATCTCCTCGAGAGCAGGCCAACGGAGTGCCCGACACAGATACGCCCCAGTAACCTCAATACATAACCTCCCTCCTGCAGGGCATCCGGAGAGAAGTTGGATACTTACACATGTTGAAATCAAAGCTGTGCCCATAGCACTGAAGTCATGTAGAAAAAAACAAGGACCAATCTTGGACTACCTGCTGGGAAGAAGCCCCTCACTCTGCTCCTTACCGATCCTCTCAGATTTACAGCAATACTCTCATTGAGACTTCACCCTCTCCGCCTCTCGGGGGTGAGTTAAAGAAAGGCTGCTGGACTATGTTTAAGAGACAGTCATGTTGCTGTGCCATGGGTGGTGTTGTTACGACAGCAGCCTTACTGTTGACCCATCTAGTGCCAACAGACATGTGGATATTTGGCCTTAGAGACTGCAAGACAACACTGGTCCACTCAGCAAAGAATAGTAACAAAACCAGACTGTCAAAAACATAAATATACATATACATATACATATATATATATATATATATATATATATATATATATATATATATATATATATAAGCTAAGAGTCCTCAGATCTGAATAAAGTTGTATTTAAATGTGGGTCATGCAGTGGAGGTTGTCAGTTTTATCTTTTTGTTCCTGATGGTTTTGTTTCTCTATGTCATGTGGATGATATACTGTATGGATGATATGATGGCATTTACTGTGGTTTTCAACATTCTAAAAATCAATAAAGTACACAGAAGTACTTAAACCACTTCAGTTGTAGAGAGACAGACTCCAATCTTATATCTGGTTGTGCTTCATGTGTAGGAAGAGTGTGTCAACAATGCTGAAATCTCTATTTTCTCATATTTGCATACCCATACTGTGTGCCAACGGCAAAGAAAAGATGTGACAATTTTTTTGCTGCGGGCTCTTGCAGAAAAACATGCAGAGAGAGAAACAGAAGGAGAATACCGAGCAGAGAGGAAAATGGGGTTTTAGAGAGAGAGGAAGGAAAGGTTTCTGGAATGATGCATGAACATAACTCAATCCCCTAATTAGCCTCCTCTTTCTTTTTTCTCCACTATCTCACTCTTGGTTTCTTTGTTGTTCATCTTCAAACTCCCCGTTCATTTTAAGATGTAATTGACATTAAATTCATTCTACTTCTTAATTAAATCCCAGACAACTGTTAACGAGGGGATGGGTTCAAACATTCAGCTCACAACATCCCTTTAAACAAGATCGATTAAGGCATGGCTGGCGGCAAAGCCAGGCCTTCCACCCCCCTACGCCCCGTTGTTCCCATAAAAGTGCTGCCTGCCTCAGGATAACCTTGCCGGAGATGATGAAAGGGAAGCAAATAAGTCAACATGGAGACAGAAGAATAGAAATCTAATTTGGAAGAAAGCAGGAGTGAGGTTAATGTGAAATCTGTGAGAGCAGCACACTGGGTCAAACATGCACATGAACACACACACTGCTACACGTGCACAGATACACACAGAGGGTGGAAACTGCAGGCAACAATCATTGATAATGGACATAAGGATTTACAAGAAGAACAGAGGCTTTTGGTTGTCCAGGAAGAGAAGACTATTCAAGAGTGTGAGCTTCTCAGAGAGGAAAGGGCATTTCAGCATGAGTAATGGGAAGCTGGACAATAGTCAATTGAGAAAATAACTAGTCATGGCATGAGGAGGCGGGAGAAGGCGTGTAAAGCTTAAAATGATAAATAGACATTCAGAAAAATAACCTTGAGGTATAAAAAACGTGTGTCCGGAAAATCTACACAATGTGTCTACACAAGAGACCAGGAAAGTGAGACAGAAGGGATTGCACTGATTCTTGTTAGCACTACAAGGCTATCACGTTTGCAAGTTAATCCTGTAGTAGAGTAATAATTATGTGTCCTTTTCCTCTATGACATGTTACACGATAAAGTGTAGTATTGCTCTGGTGGCAGATATTGCACTCTGCAACATCATCCCCTCACTAAAGTTGTTGACAAAGTCGAAGCACAACCACGGCGCTCTCATTTCTTCACACTTTGAAATCATCAACGAGGATTAGACTTGTATACCAGTTTGATGATATTCAGAACCAGAGTGATACTGAGGTCTTATTAAAAACCTGATTTCATCAGTCATCTGTAACTAATATGATACAGGTTTCCCCCTGACGACAGCCACATTAAAGCAGCCTGTAAACCCTGCAATGAGGATAATCTTCTTGGCATAATTCAGTTTTTTAATCTATTTTTGTAAATTATTTCTTCACTTAAAGGACTACTGTATCCCCAAATCTCTTCTTATACAGAATAGGTGTGTCGGGTCAGCCTGCTAACCCATCTGAAAATTTCATTAGTCTGGGGTTTCAGAGATTTTTGTGTCTCATTATGGTGTAAATGTGGTTTCCGAGGCTTTTTCACTCTGAGAAGAATGAAATTCTGGGGATATATGAATATTAGTTGAAAATGAAAGAATATTACCATGAGTTGTACATATGTTTAATTTAAAGAGGTGGTATTATGCTTTTTGGCTTTTCCCCTCTCCTTTATTGAGTTATTTCTCTTTATGTGCATGTAACAGGTTTGCAAAGTGAAAAAGCCCAAAGTCCAGCCCAGAGGGAGTTCCCATCTCCCACTCTGCTCTGAACTGCCTGAAAACAGCTCGTTTGTAGTCCAGCCCTTCACTTCCTTTACTTGTGACTTCACAATGAAAACGCGTCATAAAGCTTGCCAAGTGACTAGCGGGGTCAGGCACGCCCTCAAACCAAGCTAGTCTGAGCGAAGGCCCTTTGGCTTGACTCGCCTTTGTTTGGTTTTCCATTGTAGAAATGTTGCACCTGTACCTGCTTCCAGGTACTTTTTTTCGTAGTGAGCTGAGGGATACTAAAATGTAATGTGAAAACATGACAGACTGCTGATTGGTCAGAGAGAATATTCACTATTCACTGCATCATCATTGCTGCACCAGACAGAGGCCAGCAACACAAAGTTTTATATTTTACAGTTTTCGTATGGAATTTCATCACTAAATCCACTTCTGAGAAGTTTTGAGGTGAGAAATCAGCCGTGTAGATTTCGAATATTGACAGTTTTTACGAGTTTACAAGTGATGGCGGAACAAAAATATGCTTAAATATTTTCGGAGTTGAGGAGCTCCGCAAGTGGCTGTGGGGGAAGCCTGTGCCAACCTGCGGGAGGAGCGTGTGAGGCCGGCCAGCCGCCTGCTCACAGAGCCCTCTGCTCCCACCGTCACACAGAACGCTGCAGCAACAACGGTAGAGGAAAACACAGCTGGGAGGTTTTGATACCGCTTATCTGTCTTTACATTCTGAGTAACGTTGAAACGTTTTAACTTAAAAAAGAGAAAGCTGTGTGGATCGCTGGTGAGTATGTTGCATTGAACATAAAGTCGCGGCAGTTGTGTGTGGCGTCGCTATGACGACAAGCTACGTTCTATCTCTGGGTACTATCTACAATGGAAAACGGAGCAGGGCCGAGTAGAGTCGAGTCTATCGATTTGCGCTATGTAGCATTTTTCGGTAAGGCAGCATAGATCGTCAGAACACCGGCAACAGTTCAGCGTTTAGTCCTAAAAGACGAGGCAACTCCGACTCTGTTTGGGCCTGGAAATTCACAATCCCAACCTGTAAGTATGCTTTATTGGTTGTGAATTATATTTAAAATAAACACGGCAATGTAACTTCACAGACTGTTCAAGTGCGGAGTTGTTTTAAACGTTGGCTAACACAGCTACAATGTTATAATGTTACACCTGATGTGAAAACTACTGAGCAAACATTCAAATTGTTTGGCCAATTTTTGTAAAATAATAATAATGTAAAATTGAGTTGAAATATAATGATTTTTGTAGTGGTTTATGGTAAGATGTGGAACAATGATGTTATGTGGTTGTGGACTGGTAATAACTTCTGCTAGGTTATGGTCACAGTCTGAAGCGGCTTTGGTTTGGATCACACTACCTTGTTTCTTACGACCCACCCTTCTCTGCTTCTTATTGGCTAGTAGTGCTTACCTGGGAACTGCGCATGTGCAACTCCCAACAAAGATTTTCTACAAGTAAGATGCATCACTCTGTAGCTCAAGTGCGGAGCGTACAACACACAGGGTGAAAAGAGGAGCTGCAGCAATGTGCAGTATGAGAAAAATATGGTGTTTTTTGAAAATTAAACCATGTAAACCTGTTCTGGTACAACCCCTAATTAAGATATTGAACCTGAAAATGAGCATAATACCACCTCTTTAAAAAAAGACCAATTTATAAATTTTGTATAACAAAAAGCTTGTCCACCATTAAGTTTCTCGGCAATCTGTTTCTACATCATATTGGACACAGGACTAGAAGCACGGATTAAGGCTTTTGTTAACTGGATACCAACTCCATACAGATGCAATTTATTATCATACCTCCCCTCGCTGCACTCACTGAATTCAAATACACTTGATCTTCTTTGATATTCTGTATTGTGTGCAAGGGTGGTCATGGTCACGCTCTTACTACAAGCACAAATGTGTAAAAGCAAATGTATACATGCTGCCCGCATGCACACACACACACACACACACACACACACACACACACACACACACACACACACACACACACACACACACACATACATACATACACCTTAAGTGGTTTCATACACCAGCATCCTAATAGTCCCTCTGGCCCACCATGTCAATCATGGAGCCTGGAGTAGAGCGGACAAGCAGGTGGGCCAAGTCTCAGCCACAGAGAATCATGGGAGGCAAACTCAGGATCAGCCCCTTGACTCCCGTAGCTTCTTTCATGATGAAGCACTACAGCAGCTATCTGCAATTCACTGTATTTCTAGACAGACTGGACACACGACGCAGGGCACACGTGCTCCACGGAGGCCAAGAGAGAGGCTGGAAAATTATAGTGCAGTGAAGGGGCTGAGAAAACAGCAGGGGGGGTGGAGGCTGTGAGAGCTTGTTGCAAAAGAAAGCACAGATGGCCTAGGGCTACAACATGGTGGGAAGAGGAAAGAATAACCGAATAAACTAATTAGAAGGGCAGAATTTCACACACACCTCCATCAAGTCAGCACTCCCTACCACCGCTTGAAAAATATGTTTTATCTATAAATCATTCTTATGCAGAGAAAACATGACTTTTGAGATAGAAACTAACATCAAAGCTCAGAGTTTTACAAGTCGTTGCATCTTGTAACACAGTACCAGGAAAAGTGCAGTTTGGATTGCGGTGGGTGACAGCATAGCCTCACACATCGGTGCCAATGTGGAAAGTCAAGCAGGGCATCTGTGTCGTGCAATGTGGCAGTATTAGCTGCAGGCCAGGGTGAAGACATTATAGGGCTGTGATCTCTGTATTAGCCCAAGAAGAGGACATTTCCACTTAACTAAAGGAAGCGATGGAGAGGAGGGGTAATTTAAATTCAGTGACAAGGCTTTAAATACCAGCCAGGGATCACAGTTGTGCCCTTTGGCAAAGTAATTATTCACTCCCTTAGAAGACGATCAGGTGTGGATGTGTAGATGTGTGCGTGCACATACTTTTGTTGAGGAGTGTGTGTGTGTATGTTTGAGTGAACCAGAGGGGAGGGAGGTGTGAAATGTTACAGTTTCTCCTCTTTTCATGTAACTGAGAAGTGTTTATGCCAAACTCTTCAGAGGAGAGAAAGGGTGTTCAGCTAAAGGCTCATATCAGGTGATAAACGTGTGAAGGAAGAGAGAGGGAGACATTAAACAAGAGCTGGTAAAGGTTAGCTTTCCACCTCTCCATCTCTGTCTCTCGCCAGCTTGTTCTCTCCTCCTGTCCATTTTTCCCCCTTTATAACCTTCAACCCAAAGAGGCGTGATCTCAAGAGGAGCAGCGCTCTCCTACTGAGGCCAGACCGAGGCTCAGCCCAGGGGCTGATGGGATGAGACTCTCATTGGGAAACTGTCCTTCAAAAACTGCAGCCTGATGGATTTTTGGCCCTGGTTTGGCTTCTATCTTTCCCAACACATCCTCAGTTCTTTCCTCCTGGCAACGCTCCATCTCCCTCGAGCTCCTTCTAATGCCCCAAAGTTACCAAGGAGCCCTAACACACA
>NC_060151.1:25505511-25538362 GCF_021292245.1 Micropterus dolomieu
CACACACACACACACACACACACACACACACACACACACACACACACACACACACATACATACATACACCTTAAGTGGTTTCATACACCAGCATCCTAATAGTCCCTCTGGCCCACCATGTCAATCATGGAGCCTGGAGTAGAGCGGACAAGCAGGTGGGCCAAGTCTCAGCCACAGAGAATCATGGGAGGCAAACTCAGGATCAGCCCCTTGACTCCCGTAGCTTCTTTCATGATGAAGCACTACAGCAGCTATCTGCAATTCACTGTATTTCTAGACAGACTGGACACACGACGCAGGGCACACGTGCTCCACGGAGGCCAAGAGAGAGGCTGGAAAATTATAGTGCAGTGAAGGGGCTGAGAAAACAGCAGGGGGGGTGGAGGCTGTGAGAGCTTGTTGCAAAAGAAAGCACAGATGGCCTAGGGCTACAACATGGTGGGAAGAGGAAAGAATAACCGAATAAACTAATTAGAAGGGCAGAATTTCACACACACCTCCATCAAGTCAGCACTCCCTACCACCGCTTGAAAAATATGTTTTATCTATAAATCATTCTTATGCAGAGAAAACATGACTTTTGAGATAGAAACTAACATCAAAGCTCAGAGTTTTACAAGTCGTTGCATCTTGTAACACAGTACCAGGAAAAGTGCAGTTTGGATTGCGGTGGGTGACAGCATAGCCTCACACATCGGTGCCAATGTGGAAAGTCAAGCAGGGCATCTGTGTCGTGCAATGTGGCAGTATTAGCTGCAGGCCAGGGTGAAGACATTATAGGGCTGTGATCTCTGTATTAGCCCAAGAAGAGGACATTTCCACTTAACTAAAGGAAGCGATGGAGAGGAGGGGTAATTTAAATTCAGTGACAAGGCTTTAAATACCAGCCAGGGATCACAGTTGTGCCCTTTGGCAAAGTAATTATTCACTCCCTTAGAAGACGATCAGGTGTGGATGTGTAGATGTGTGCGTGCACATACTTTTGTTGAGGAGTGTGTGTGTGTATGTTTGAGTGAACCAGAGGGGAGGGAGGTGTGAAATGTTACAGTTTCTCCTCTTTTCATGTAACTGAGAAGTGTTTATGCCAAACTCTTCAGAGGAGAGAAAGGGTGTTCAGCTAAAGGCTCATATCAGGTGATAAACGTGTGAAGGAAGAGAGAGGGAGACATTAAACAAGAGCTGGTAAAGGTTAGCTTTCCACCTCTCCATCTCTGTCTCTCGCCAGCTTGTTCTCTCCTCCTGTCCATTTTTCCCCCTTTATAACCTTCAACCCAAAGAGGCGTGATCTCAAGAGGAGCAGCGCTCTCCTACTGAGGCCAGACCGAGGCTCAGCCCAGGGGCTGATGGGATGAGACTCTCATTGGGAAACTGTCCTTCAAAAACTGCAGCCTGATGGATTTTTGGCCCTGGTTTGGCTTCTATCTTTCCCAACACATCCTCAGTTCTTTCCTCCTGGCAACGCTCCATCTCCCTCGAGCTCCTTCTAATGCCCCAAAGTTACCAAGGAGCCCTAACACACACACATTTCTGCAGGTTTGTTTCTGCTGACAGTCCAGTCCTTAGTACTGCGGGGCTGTTGCTTGATAAGTCAAAGACAGAGTTAGGGGCCCTGATGCCTCTCATTATCTTTGAGGTTGTTCACAGGGAACTACCCCCTCCACAAACATGCACACACACACACGCACAGTGATCTTCCCTCCCCAGGCTTGTTATGGAGAGTGTTGAGCTCACATCGTTATCAGCGCTCCGGCATCAGTTCATCACAAACCCAACGGTGTGCAGACTCAGCTGCAGACAACATACAACACCTCAATCAGTCTTCATTTGCCTCCTCTTCCTTGTCATATTTTACCACTTTCCCTCTTATTTGGGGAAGATGGAATGGGGATCTCTCAAGTGAGAAGCTATATTTGGCCTCTCAGATTTTTTTTTAACCACTGAAATTTCACAAAAGGCTGATTGTGAAACATGTCCAAAGGTGAAAAAAAAAAGTCGCCTAACAGCAGCATGCTCCCCTACAGGCACTCACTGCAAATGGCACATGTGTGAATGCTGTAACAGTAAAGTTCTCCTCGCACAATACTAAAGTGCAGTCAATGGACAAACAGTTAGTTCACCTCAGGAGTTTTCCTCCAAAGACATAGCAACAAATGCTATCAGTTTCTTCATATGAAATGGAAAAGTCTGGCCATGGCGCCTCTGTAAAATGTCTGAATAAACTTCTTGCTCTTTTTTTATTACTCGGAATGAAGTGAAATCGATGGTCTAGGCTTTCCCATTTACAACTCAGTAAAAAGAAAAAGCTGCGATGGAGAGCGGAATCATTGCAGAAAGGTAATTGGATGACTAGACTTTAATGTGACCTCTCAATGACAATGGACGGTCACGCAGTAAGTCACAATCTGACATTTTACCAAATTATAAGAGGATCACAGCATGGTGTTGATTAATTGACATCTAGCGATGGGATGTTTAAAATACTGGTAATAAAAAAGGGCTAAAACTTAATGGCAACTTTGCAGCATTTGAATGATCTGACAATAGCAGTGGGAGTAGTATTTTGATCTCTTACTTAAGCAAAAGTAGCAAAAACAAAAATGTGAATCTATTCATGGACAAGTAAAGTAAGAGTCTTGTGTCCCTGATCTTACATCAAACTGCAATAATAGATTGTTTGGCCAGCGCAATATGCTGTAAACACAACACTGACATATTATCATCTGAAGTTGATATCGTGGACATTTGCATCTTCAGCAAATAGTGGCTTACTTACACTACAAGCACATATAGGACAAAAGTAGCATTCATTTGGAGTCATGTTTGTGTAACTAGCAACTACAGCTCCCAGATACAGTAGATGAAGTAAAGTACAAAGTAAAAGACTGTTCTCTGAAACGTGGTGGAATAAGAGTAGCACACAAATATGAAAGCATAGGTTGTGCAGGTAGGCACCTCAAAATCTGACTTCAGAAGACACAAAAAGACTTAGAGAGTAATTGGATGAACTCAACAATGACAAAGATACTGCAGCCAAAGGTGTACAGATATACTATCTATCAGTCTCTCAACATGTAGGCAATGTTGTATTTTCCTGAACACATTATTTTAAGTATTTACCGAATAGGTAGTTTTACCATTGTCCCTATTCTCAAAGAGTGTTCTCTATAATGTGCTGACGCCGTGCTCATTTCAGTGATAGATATCTCTATTCAGCAAATATTTTCCTGCTCATTATCTGTAATATAACATCAGCTTTGCAGGCTGTACCTTCTCAGACCCCATCTCACAGTAAGACAGCATTAAAACTCAAATTCAGCTGGTTGGTTCTGAAATCTTCTGATTGTCTCATGATTTGATAACATACTCCGACCAAACATGACATCATTCACTTTACTCAAGAGCGTTACCTATGAAATACTGCCGTTGGGGAAAAACAGCACGTCGGGAAGCTGAAGCACGTCGGGAAGCTGATGCCATTTGCCTTACTATACTGTAATGTGTCGACCTTCACCTTAAAGATTTTAGCATACTACTATAACTTCTATTTTGCCTTTTAAATAATTGGTTATTGAGGTTGCATGGGCCAGGGGATTCTAATTCATCGCCGGACGCCTCCTGCATTATGATGATTAATGGCTGAATCTGCAGAGTCCTCATATTGGCTTCAGGTTGTCTTTTCAGACACATACATATAATGAAATCAAATATTTTCTACAGTAAGATTTTCAATTCAGGGTTAGTTTTTGAAGATCTAAATCATGGTCAGAACCCCTCCTCCACATCCACACACACACACACACACACACACAAACACACGATGGAGCTGCTGGGGTAAGGCAATTCCTTTCACACTGAGGGATTTCTTTCTGCATCAAACAAGTCAGGCAATTGGAATTATGACCAGGGTCAATGCTCGAGATGAAATAGCAAGTCTCCCCTCTCCTGCTAAATTCACTTTCCACCCACCCCCGACTCGCCACTGTCCTTGACTCCTCTTGACCCTTCCACCTTGGGGCGAATTGAGTTATTCAGTAGTACAGCTATCACACTGCAGCCATAACTAGAGCACAGACTTATTGATGGTGGCTCTTTAACATGGTTCCTTTGTCTCTGCCTTGGGCATGAGGAAATAAATCAAGTTAACCAATGTCTTCTTAATCCCCCTCCTACATCTTGACAACCCAGTATGAGCTGACGGTTAGCTGGGGTCAGGGGCAAAGGGCCGCCACAGTCACTGTATATACAAGCTGTGACATGTCACTCCTGCATTCGATTGGGGTGGAAGGTGGTCCTCTCTCCTGTGACTCTATCCATCACCATTATCTCACCATAGTAGGGACATGGAGGGTCATGTTTGTTACATATAAACACAGTCATGTCCACACAAACACAAATACAAATGCCTACACAGCTCTACAGAGAGATATCTGAATCCTTAGAAAGACACAGTCACAAACAGAAACACTTGCAGACGACTGATAAGTCAGTGGTGGGGTGTGGGTGGAGAATTAGGGAGGGAGAGGAGAGTGATTGAGAGAGGGAGGTGTGTGGGTGACGTGGGGGAGGGCAGCATAGGATGAGGGCGGGGAAGTGGATGTTTTATGAGGCCCTTAACATTTACTTCCCCAGCGTTTCAATCCACCGTGTCTATTAAGGACGGCTGTTCCTCCTACGTGTTCCCCATCCATCAAAGACCAAGAGACACGAGGCACCACACTGATGGACAGCTCGATATGATGGAAGGAGAGAATGTCGGCATCAGGCAAGGCAGGGAGAGAAAGTGAAAATACTGACAAATGAAGGAGGAAGAGAATGAGAAAAAAGGGTCATAAGAGTGGAATGCAGCTGAAAAAACAAACGGGAAAAAACACGTTCAGGTATAAACAAAATGGTCGAAGATGAGTTCTGCGCAAAGAGCTGAAGCAGCATTTTGTCTCAGTATATTCTTTGTTCAAGGTGGGCTGCTGTCCGTTCGCAGGCACAGTCTGAAATGCTACAGAATTTTGTGACTCTGCACAATAAACCAAAAGCACACTGCCTGCCGAACAACATTTCGCGAGAAGCAGTGAAGTCAAACAAACCATAAATAAAAAGAGACCTGAAGAAAATAGATGAGGTCTCCATTCCCTGTGACAGAGTGTGTGAGGTGTGTGTGGGTCAGGGAAGTGTCCAGCTCTGTTCAGGCTTTAGTAATACATGTAGCCCCTGCAGGTCACTGCTATTAATTACAAACTTAGCCAGCTACTCTTCCATTAATCTAAATTTAGAGTCTCGACTCAGCTCCCGCTTGATGCTGCCACTACTGAATGCTGTGCCAACCAACCAATCACATAATAGATTTTCTGCCCTCTGGCCAACCGAAGACAAGGTCCGCTATCTGCAAACTAATCATAGCCACAGTCTGACACTCTCAACCTGCTGGCAGTCAAGGTCAGCGGACCACTGACCACCACAACATAGACTTGAGGCGAGAATTACTGCAAATCACAGCGGGCAACTGTGAGCCTGAGCATTTTGACCGCCTGAAATGCATAAAATCAGGCTCGTTAATGACTACATGGAGCTAATTATCATTGCAGTGATGAACAGCTGGTTTGCGCTGACGTTCATCTGCCTTCAGCCTTTTATCTTAATTAACGGCACACATATGTGCAGCAATGATCCCACTCTGAGGTGGCCCTGGTCGGCACTCACCAGCAAACATGCGTAGGTCAGACAAGGAAACATGGGGAATTTACTTTACAACAGATCAACAAGGAGAGAGGGGAGAATGAGAGGGTAAATGAGACAGAGATAAAGAGAGGGGAATAGATGAAGAGAGCAAGTTGCTGAAGGAGACAGAAAGAGAAAGAGAGAGAGCGAGGGAAGGGAAGGAGGAGGATGGGATGGAGGGTGAAGGGGGGGTAATACCATCCTGTAACCTTGTGTTCCCCCGGCCATACTGCCCCTGGGCTGCTGTACCCCCCTCCAGCAATTAATCATCTGATACTGAGCTTACTCAACCGACAACCAGCTCCCCCACATCCTAATTAAGCCAGGAGAGGAGAGGAGAGGCAAAAACAAAACTACGACTAAAAGACAATAGAAAAAGGAAAAGGATGGTCACTGAAAATGCAGAAAAAGAGCAGCACAGGTACAGTATTGTAATCTGGAAGCCAGAACCAAATGAGAAAGAAGGAAAAGGGAGGAAATCCAAAACAGAGTTCCTGGTAGTGAACATAATGAAAAGCCTCTGCCAGCCAGCATCGAGGACCATCTATCTACCAGACTGGTGAAGCAGGCACCATGCTGGTGCCAAGGTTATTCTGCAAACCTCAAAGACTGTGTGTCGGTGTGTGTGACTGTGTGTGAATGTAACAAAATAAAATAGAGGGAAAGAGTGTGTGTGTATGCCTGTGTTTATTTTGGGGTTTGTGTGTGTTGAGAGCAAATGCTGCAAGGCACATGTGAGTATTATGTATGTGTGTGTTACAGCTTGTTTGTAATTGGAAGTAGGAAGTGTATGGTGTGTGTGTGTGTGTGTGTATCTGCGCGTGCTTGTGCATGTGCATGACTTGTTTTCATTCCCCAGAAGCCTTTTTATCTTTGGTCAGGATACTGGGAGACTTGATGTCCTCACTCTTCTTCTTCCTGGCGGAGACACACTTGCGTTGTCCCGGCCACCTGCCAGCCAATTAGCTGAGCGGGCAGCAGCAGCTGCCCAGTAGCAGGTGGACGTCCATCCCAACATCCCTACTGCCTGCTAATGCTAATGGCTCTGATCTCAGGGACCAGTGGACAAGACCGCCAGGGGAGACAGGTCAACTGTGGACAAAAATCACTGAGGCTAAGCTGAAGTGAAGCACAGTAGAACCCTCTAGTGGGGATGTTAAGAGACCAGCATGTACTGTAATTTAGGGTGTGTTTAGTATAACATTTTGTTGTCAACAATGCTCTTACGAAGTTTTGTCATCGGACAGAGCCCTACCTGTCTGTGAGCTAACATACAGTGTCTGTTGCCTTTGTTATTTTTAGGCCGTATTAACCCACTAGGGGGCCTGGTTGCAAAAACTGAGCAATGGGTCGCTTATCCAACAAATACTCTTTTTAATGGCAGAAAGGTTAATGGCATCACTTTCTGTAGAGCAAATTATTTGGCTATTCTTTGGGAAGACCTGACACCATGTAGAACCAATTGAACTGGATATAAAGTGTTATATTAGTCAGGATAGATAACAGCAAAGTGGATATTTCTTAAAATGTGGGTTATCACTTACGACAAATAGTGCAGACATATTTCATGAAGATTTTATGACCAATTTTTCTACATCTCTAAGTCACTGATACAGATAAAAAACAGTCACATTGTCCCTGAGTCTGCAGCTCAACCTTGTACTCTCCATCGATCCCTCCTCACTCTCCATCACTCTGCAGGGTGAATAATTAGCTCAGTCCACAGGTGGGGGCAGTGATGAGGTGGCTTTTTGTGATCAGACCTGAAATAGGCCTGCTCCTCTCCCCCTCGTAAAATGCCTCGACCCTTTTTCACTTTTATAGATGGAGGAGTAATATATGGCTTTATTTACGAGGACAGGCCCTGACAGATTTAATATTTTAATTTGGTTTTATGACTTGAACATAGGGCGACGCACGACTCTTTATGAGCCACCGACATGAACGGACGGAGCGGCGGGGACCACCGGGTGGAGGCAGGAGGGCAGGAAGTGACAGATACAGCCATTCCTCATGTATCTCTGCCTAAATACCACACATATCTCTGCCTGCTCTAACTACTGCCCACACCGCTCCTCCCCCGCATGTCTCTATCATCCGTCTATCCCCCCCATCTCCCCTCAACCCATAACTCCAATGAGGAGACATGGCCATGAAGCAGACAGTGCAAGTCTAATAGAGAGGAAATTGATGGTTCAAACGATTCAGGGCTGGTACTGAGGGGAGATTCATGCCCGAGACAACTCAGGGCTATTGGTTTAGAGATTGATGGATCAGAAGATACAGCCCTAAACTTTTCAAGCTTTTCATGGCTTCAGTGATACCCTGTCAATACTTTCAGAGTTCAGGGTTCAGACTATTAACAGCTGATATTGGATAGAGGCATTGGGAAAGTTGATTGATGAATGTGATGATTCAAACTCTTCTGTGTAGATTGGTGGTCATTTTAAAAGCAGAAGTCAAATAGTTTTTCACAATGAAAAAAAAAATCCCACACTCTTCTAGTACCATGAAAAGTTTGATTACTTTTAATGGAAATCAATAGGGTTTCAGCACTCGCTCTCTGAGAGAATTTTTAATCAAGAGAAATTCATTATTTTACCTTACCATACACACACACACACACACACGCACACACGCATACACCGCTATTATCTGTCTTAAGAAAAAGAACCAATAATAACCAAGATACCCTCTAACACGGGCACAAATTTATGGCTCCAATTTTACTGCCAATTAAAGCGTTTATCGTTTGACACAATATTAACTGTCCTCAAAGGTTGATTTAGTAAAACTTCCAAAACAGAAACTTTGAGAAAAAATCAAGGAGGTCTTCAAAGCGCCATATCCGGTTGGATTCAGAGCAGTTCCCATGGGAACTGGCAAATGAGCGTCTACCCAGCTTCACCCCTCCAGCTAAGCGCCGGGAGAACACAGTGATTATCGATCTGTCTGAGGGGTGAACAGCTCAACCAATCAATGGCTCTTTGAGTCCCCGAAGCATTGTAGGAGAGAGGAGGGACGGTGTGCATGTGTGCGGGCGGGCGGGGGGCGTTGTAGTGGCATTGGCAGAGTGATTTCTGTCCAACACAAATCACCAGCTTAATTGACGGGCTTGAAATTGGTTTAAAAGGCCTGTTGCCCCCCGCCACCTTGTCCCTGGCTGGCATCAAGGCAGATCTCCGCTTACAGGTATTAGTGTCATTATCCCCACCGGAGATGGAGTGAGGAGCCAGTCAGGGGCTGAGCAGTACAGGACTGCAGCAATCAAAACACTTCACAGCCTGGTGAGGTACAGTTCACACATTTCACCCTCACTCACTGCCTTAGTGCTGCATGAGCGAGTCTAACTGTTACAGCTAAGTGTGCAAGCACAAGGCACATACTGATTCAATTAAGCAAAACACAAAACCACCGAAACTGAAATATTATAGTATAATTTTAAACACGAATTTTAGAATTAATATTTGTGCTGAAATAATCAACCAATTAATCAATTAGATAGGTGACAGAAAATAAACCGACAACAATTATGATAATAAAATAATTGTTTAGGTCATTTATGAAGGCAAAACGGCAAACTTGCTTCCACAGCTCAAATGTGATGACTTGTATTGTTTCTTGTTAACATTGTAAATTGAATAACCTTAAACATGAACGCTATGGAGGAACACTATCATTCATTTGGAGTTGTGTTTCTGGCCACCTGGTGTACGAATATTCACTCTCTTTTAGCTCTTCTTGAATTTTTAGGTATTAAACACTACTTTGTTCACCAACTAGTCACTAACTTTGCCTGTGTCTCTGCCATTTGGTGCTGAGCAGGTATTGTACAGTAGTGCGAAGCGAAAACAGCTGCCTCTTAAAGCTGAAGATGAGCGGTGAGAGTGAACCAAAAAATTAGTTGTTGACCAGACAGCTAAACAAAGAGAGGAATATTGAATTATGTTGATAAATAAGTTATAAACATAATTTCAAGGAGAACTGGTTTTCATACAACCAAGGTATAATTTGATTTATTTTATCATGATTCCTATCTATACTAATACCTTTTCCCAAAAGCACTAAAAAGACGGGTCAAGAAACATGAACAGAAGAGGTTCATCAGAGGTTTTTAAAAAAACAAAGTTACAAACTTATTTGGAAGAGAAAAGGAAAACAAAAAGTAAAATTATAACCCAAACTTTGTGGTTTGTCTTTGCATTGCTGTACTTACTATTCTATCCTGACTTTTCTGTAGTGATGTCGCCATGTTCCCAGATCTCTGTTACTTTGGTAGGTACAGCATTGTAACTAGGGATGACCCCTCATAGTCGAAGGTTCGATGCTTCGATGGGCAGAGCCTGATTCGACTGCAGTCTATTATGTAGCCTATAGTGGCAGAGAGATAGAGCCCCAGCCTTACCACTATTGTGTCAAGTTGTCCGCACCTCGTGGGACATTCGGATCATTTATCACCATTGATGATCTACACAAAGCATATCATATTGTTTTTAAATAGTACTGGAAATAGACCCACGAGGAACTGCGACGTGCATGCATTAGTCGCCCGCACGGCACACACGCAAAACTCTCCTCTCAAACACACACTGATTCGACTATGTAAATTGTTAGTCGGGGACAGCCCTAGTTGTAACCAATAGAAATCTGGCCAAACCTATAAACCTCTAAAATAAGACCCACATTTTCTTTCAATTGATTAATCCCAAAGAAATGACAACAATCTGTGTACAAACCAAACAGTGTGTAGTGTGAGGAGCCTATAGGCTTAGTGAGAAACTAATGTTTAGCTGTGGGCCTTCTTCTACAATCTAAAAGTCACACACTGATCAAACTGAAGGCCAATGATGGGCTCGCCCTGTGGAGTCGTCTAAATAATTAACAGGCCTTTAATTAAACCTATAAGTGGGCAAATGACCCCGGGTACCTGGAGAGTGACGGGGGGCAGAGGGAGAGGGATTTGGAGGGGAAGGTAGAGGTGCATATGTGTGTGTGTGTGTGTGTGTGTGTGTGTGTGTGGTGTTGGAGGAGATATATGATTATAACAAACAAGGAGGTGCAAGTGGCCTGATGAGCACATACGGCAGCACAGCCTGGCCAGCTCATTTTCTTTGACATTTGAGTGGAGGCATCACTGCAGGAAGTGACTGTAAGGAGGCAGATATGGAGGCATCTGACTCACAGGACTGACTGGCACTCTGAGGTCCATCCATCTGAGCCCAGGTGAATGAGAGGAGAGAGGCCGATCAATAAGGCAATGGTTTGATAGAGTGTTTGTGAGTGGCTGCATTTCCAGCTATTGAGCTTTCTAAGTTTCTAATAAGAGGGAAGATTTATAATGGCAGCTAACTAATGACTGAGCACTTGAATGGTGAGTTGACACTCGGAAAACCTGGATGTGATAACCAGTGGAGCAAGCCTTGCATTGGAAAAATAATATTTTAAAGGCACTGTATGTAACCCAAATGTATACTAAAAGTCCCAGCAAAAAACTGGAATCTCACATTTATTGGCAGATTATGTAAAATACTGATAACCACAAGGAGACAGTTATAAATCTTTTCTAACTTGACCGAATTGATGAATATATATTTTACATTTATGTGCGCTGTAAAAACACTGGATTGGGTCTAACAATAGTTTTAACCCTTAAGTCTCCCATTTAGCATTTTTAAGCAGTATATAAACATTTAATAAATGTTTTCTAACACACTATCATGTAGGTGTAAGCAGCTATAAGAACATTTTTAATGTTTATTAATGTGCAGTATTTATCAACAATTTTCCTTTGAAGACATGTACAACTGTGTTTAACTAAATTGTCATTTATTGTCTTTTTATATGTTTATTTTTATTGTGTCTGCATACAACTACATTATAGTGTTGCCCTTTTAAAAAATGTTTTTATATTAAATTTCACATTATAGTGAAATCCAAGCTGTTCACTAATCGTGATGAATTTACAGATTTACTCATCATCTAAAAAATACATGAAGAAACAATCATATGTAGTGTAATTAGTTCTCCATTTCCTACATCTCCAATTAGGTTCCCAGTAATGTCCGACTTCTATGCTCTAATTCCACCAAATATAATAATAAGACATGGAGCATCAGATCTAAAAATGCGATCATTTTCATCAGCCTAATATTGCAGAAATGGGAGTAAGATGATATTTCTCATTGGTTACAGTGACAGCACTCGCATTTAATCAAATTAAATCTCAAGAAGCGTGTCATGCCAAAGCCACACACAACCACACACACCCTACGTACTCTCACACATGCTTCAATCTTCTCACATGCCTGCACACTCTTAGGTTTCTCTCTTTTGCTTCTCAGTGGCACAAGCACTCAGAGATGCAATCAATCACACCTTTACTCATACACATGCACACATGCGCAAATACACCCACAGGGCAAAAGGTGCTCCAGTTTATACTGGACCAATGATATCCATTGTCTTACCCATCAACCTCGTGGCATCAGAATAGATCACTCTCTTCCTCGCCATTAAAGCAAGTGTCGACACCAACGCATGCGCCTCTTTTTAAATGGTAGTAAAGAGGAAATTAATCTCTCCCTGGGCTGCCGTGGCAGGATATTAATGTAGCAGCTTCACTCATCTCCTCATCTTTTCTCTCTTTGCCTGATAATCCTCTCCTCATCAACAGCATATGCAAACCTCAGGTGAATGAACAGAGTAATTGATAAGGATGTGCAACTCCCATCACACATCTTCTCTTCTTTTTTCCTTTTGTCAATCCCACAATGCCCATTGTTGAAGGTGTGTAATTTGTCAATCCTTCAACATTTTAACAAGTTACTTTTTTATGTTGATGTCAGGAGAGGGGAAATCAGTTGGTTTGTTAAAAAAACTCTAACTATGTAATTAGACCAAATGATTCATAATGAATTACTATGTGCAAATCTCTGATATTACCCCACTCTACTTGCTTAGTGATCACAACAGACATCCAAAACAACTATGATCTACAACAAAACAAGCATATCTCCCTGTGGGTCAGTCAGAAACAAATATGTCACCTTGTTTGGATCTGTAATTACAGATCCCCTCCTGGGCTGATCAATATCATTTTTGAAAATGCCACTACAAAATCTAGCAGTGTGTGAGAATTCTCAAAACCTAAAAAAATAATAAACAAGCAAACAATTAAATGTGTAGTTTATGAAAATGTTGAGATACAGTGTTGAAATACATAATTCTCTACATTTCATGTTGCATGTTACAAATGAATTGGTGTAACTGTGAGAGACAAAATTCAATAACTTTATGGATAGTGTTCCTATCATTCCTAAGTGCATCTTCACCCAGAATATGCCCCCTGGGTATAGTAGTAGCTGTTTTTTCCAGAGCAGAGGAGCCTCCAGTGAGAGCCGATAAAGCAACATGATTCTTATCTGAGAATTAACCCATGTACTGCTCCCAGGGTTGACACCCGCCCGACATAGCAGGGTGCGCCTGCTGTGTGGACCCTCAGGGAGACAAATGGGTCTGATAAAGCTAAGCTCATTATCTGTTACTGACACATCGGTCAGGGGTCAGGCCTAATCTGAGCCCAGAGGAGCCCGGCCGCTTGGCCACTGCGTGACCTGGCTCTGTTACAGCCCTTAATCGGATCTGAGGTTAATGTTCTGCCTCTCTATGAGAAAAACAGAGGGGGAAGCATCTCCTCGCCTCACCGGGAGAGAAATAAACACCCTCTTGCTCTCCCCGGAGATCCAACACTAAGCCCACACGACTGAGCCATGACTGAGAAGAAAAAGAGCCTGACGCAAAATAAATATCATTAACCTACAATTAAAATCCTGTTCTCTGTCCTGACATCCTTTATTGTTCTCATATCTCTGTCCAATTACAACATGCTGGAGTAATTACGGCTGCATTAAAAAGTAATGAAGTTATATGAGCAGGGCCGTTTCCACAGGGCAATCTGACAGACGGTAGAGAGAGGAAGGAAATCACTGAAGCTGGTAGAGGACCTGCTCATCCCTGCCCATGAGGTGAAATGTCAACCAGATGACTCTGCAGCACCCAGCAACATCCACAATCAGCTGCTTCTCCCTCCTGGCAAACTGCAATTAATCACTCTGCCTCCAGGGTAGGCATTATTTTTTTAGCTTTGTAACTGGTCAACATGATCTGGTAGCCATGGAGACAGGGTCTTGCCCAGAGGGCATGAGATATAAATGGCTGCCTGGTCTTTGTAATGTGTGTTAACAGATTTGAGTCAGTAACACACACTCATGCACTGGCCATGGCTAAGGCAACAGAATTACTAATACATTTATATCTGTGTGCATGTGTGTGTGCACATGTTTCCGTGTGTTGTTATGTAAACACACTTTAGAATGGACAATGAATTGCCTGTGAGTGAGGCTGTTAAGCGAGGGTCAGAGATGAGAGCAAGGCAATTTGAGGTTGGAAATGAGTGATGTCCTTTCTCATTTGAGTGCCACAGAGGCCTCAGCCTTTCAGATGCCACTTCCTCTTATATGTCTACATGCTCCTTGTGTTTCAGCTATCATCTGTTGTGTTGTCTCTCAGTACATTGAAGAAAGAGAGAGTGAAAAAGAGAAGAGCAGTAAAACAACTGTGAGCCACAGTGATTCAGAAATGAAATATCAGCCCCGGCCTGTGAAAAGGACGTAATCTCCCTTAAGAGGAAAAGACAGCAGATGAAAAAGACAACTATGAGGGAGAAACAGGGGAAGACAGAGAAATAGGGGAGTGAAGGAGAGAAACAAAGAAGAAACAGAGAGCGGGAGAATATTGTGGCGCTGGGATAGATTGAGCTCATGTCTGAGCTGCTCCACACATGAGTGGAGATTTGACACTGACACAGTACTGGTCCTGCTGGTCTGAGAGCTGCACAGAGAGCTGTGGCTCTGAGGCAGACTCTAATATTCCCTTGACAGAAGACGGATAGATGGATGGATAGAGGGAGGACAGATTTCTGGAATAAGAAATCATAAAACGACAAGTGGGAAGTAAAGGATACATTAATGAGTGGCCAAATAGGACCATGGATAAAAGATGAGATGGGATGATTTCATATTTTTTAGTTTTGCTGTATTAGTATAAAGTGCAGACAAACAGGTCAGATGGATAGCAGAGCAGGAGTTGACAAGGTTCATGGGTCAAATATGAACCAAGAACACTACAGTAGCATTTAAGGTGCTTTAACCAACTGACCTGGACTAGCCATCTTATTTCCACATTAAATGACAAAATACAGTATATAGTTCATAATTGCCCATGACATAGGAGCATTTGATCTGACGTCTCTATTAGCAAGGCAAGGGAAGGCAAGTTTATTTGTATAGCACATTTCAACAACAAGGCAATTCAAAGTGCTTTACATTAAACATAAAAGCAACATAGGGAAATTGAAAAAATACACATTAAAAGTGGATTAAATGGTGAAATAGAAAATAAAAACAGGATTAAAAAATAATAATAATAATAATAATAATAATAATAAACAGGGTAAAACAGGACAGTAAAAGTTATAGTGCAGTGTACAATCAGGGTTAAAAGAATTAAATGGAAAATAAAAACAGGCTGAGCAAATAATTGAGTTACAGTTATTTTGAAAAGAGAATAAACAGAGAAGTATACTTTATCTACTCTCTCTAGCTACTCGGGTCCATAGCAATCTTTGGGTCCACTGAAACTCCAAAAACCCTCGGACACTACAGAGAAACCAGGACATGTCCGTCCGCAGGCCACTTTGATCCAGTTATACTCTGGTCCCGCTTACGCGTTTACAGGTGGACAGAGGGTCCTGCAAATCGCTCAGGCACAAGATTTAAGACCACTTAGCAGCACTTAGCAGGACAACTTCATTTGTCAGTGCCTTCCAAAATTGTTACAAAAAAAGAGTTTTATGATGAGACACTGCTAAGTTTGGTTAGGTTTAAGCACTAAAACGACTTGGTTACGGTGTGGGAACAAAAGGGGACTGTTAGTCCACCCAATGCGGACTTTGTGTGTCAAAAACAACATACTACAGTATTTGCTCCTTTGCTCCACAGACAAGAGACACAATCCACCAAACGGCACTGAGACTTTTTGTTTTTTTAGGTATTTTTCGTAAAAAGGATGACACTGTCCTTTTCTTAGGAGGACAGGTTTTGTGTGTCCAAATTATTGATATACAGGACCAATATACAGAAACAGTAGAAAAAGTGTTCATTGTTTCTGCATCCTTAAAACAGGTCAGCAAGACAAAAGAAAGTAAGAAAAAAAGGGCAAACCATTAAACATAAAATGCCATTGAGTGTCTCAAATTATACATACACATAACCACACCTGCTAGAACAGGTGCAATACTGACGGCTAAATTGATTATTAATATGGGCACTGTTTACAGATGTGTTGAATAAAGTGTTTCCTGTTTCATTCTAATTAAACATGGACCACACATATATTTATTTAGAGATCTGTGTACATTCACAGAGTAGCCCTTGTTTAAGGGCTTGAATGTAAACTGGTATGAAACTTGTGGATTAATCAGTAACTTGAGAGGACCTTAGAAATACTGACATCATGCACCAAATTTTACCAGTGACACACCTGACAAATGTTTGATTCACAACCAGTGAAACTTTATTAATGTAACTGTTCAGGTATACCTTCTGTAAATCTTATCTTCCTACATTATGGTCTGTTGGTATGTAATTATGATATAGAACACAACATTCCTTTAATTTTAATGTAATTTATTTGGGATTTGTTTTGCCTTTTCATTTATATAAAAATACCATAATCATTCTTTAAAACCCCAACATGTATAAAATGTAGCCTATGTAAAATGTAAAGACTTCATGCCATTATAAACAGCCCAAATATCCAAAAGTATCACACAAAACATGACCTCTGTGTCCTCAATAGCAGCTACAGACTTACTCAGAATGGATTTGTATCTAATGGATTTATTCTGTATTGTATCTTAAAACCAAAAGTGTTAGTCTTCCAGTATTGTCTTTTACATGCCATGTGATGACATAATGGTCATTTCATTTCCTGCTTTATTTTATTTCTAGCGACACTGTCTGCGGAAGAGCATCAAGCTAGAAACGTGTTGAGGACCTGCCACTCCAAGCCAACTCTCTGACTCTGTTGTGTGCTCTTTTACATTTTTGTGCATTGAACAGCTTCAACTTTTATGTGAAATTATTGAGCTGAAATCTTATTTATAGGCTGCAATGTGTACAAGTTCAACAAAACAATTAGATAAGAGGTTCAATCTGTTTTGATTGTTGTGTTGTTTTTATGCCAGTTCTTTTCCTCTCGCTTTTGTAGGTTTGCTAGCTCCTGATGGAGGACTTGAAACATTACTGAGGTATAAATGAGGGAATGTCAGCTAGACCTGTCATTCCACACCTGGCACCATCTTTTATTACTGAAGATTGTTTGGGATGGAGCAGAAACAATTTCTGGCTAACAACACACTGATACAATACAATGAGAGATTTGCAATAACGACAGCACACATAATGACTGGGATTGGCAACACAGGTGAGCAACAATGGATTCTTTGATAAGCATCAATCAAGCTGCCGGTCCTCCTGGGGCTTTGATCGAATGGTTGCCTGTTGCTGTTGAGAGGCTGGTTGGATAGAGGTTGGCTGATAATGGGTTTCAGTGGATCACAAGAAATGATCCCCTGTTGAGAGATGGAAGACAGGAAGGAGAAGAGGATTGGAAGAGAGAGCAGCAGGGCAAATGAGTAAGAGAGAAGAGAAAGGAAAGGATGGAGCGGGTTGGATGAGGAGTGAGGCTCAACTGGGCCCTGCTTGCCTAATCTGCCGCCCATATTCCCCCAGTTCCCCGCTGGATGACCAGCACACAGACAGCCAGGCACTATGACGGACACTCTCTTCCCCTAATGAGTCCCAGTCACAGCTGAACACACCGCTGTGCTTTACAGCACCAACAGCGATGCCTGCCACCATGAAAAACGGACTGCCTGCTACAATCACAAACACCACAACAAATACACAGAGTCAAATGGGGTAGTCCTGCAATATATCTATAACATAATTATGTTTGTTTGTGTCTTTGAATATGTGTAAGATGTGTTTTTTCAGCTTCTTGCCATTGCAGGCGACCAGGACACCTGTGGCGTGTTCGCAGCACACCCTCACTCTGCCTAGCTTTCGCCCTCTTTGCCACCTGTTCTGTCTTCTTCCCGAGTGAAGCCAGCCAAGTGCCTACGCCAGATAGCAGCATATCACATAGGCGGGCTCCTCTAGCTCCGGGGAGGGAAAAAAAATAGCTTGTATCATGGAGTGTTCACTCACATTTCACATTCACTAAATCCATTCAGTAATCTCCTTATGTGTGTGACATGGCAGTATCAGAGAAGGTTGTTGAGGTAACTGTCAGGGAATTTGATGCGAGTTGTCTTGTCACACTCTCTTTGGCTCGCTCCCATCACTCAGCCCGTTGTGCCCTGAGGGGCCGCTGACAAGAGCAGTATCGGCAGACAGAGGAACGGGGGCGAAGATGTCCTAGAGGGCACTTACTCAAGATACAGGAGTCCGGACGCAAACCTGTCAGTTCACATTGAAAAGGCATTCATGCACATTCTGCTCTGGCTTGTGGAAACGGTCTTTGATCAAATAAGTAGCATTGATTTTGCGGTGCGCAAGTCTTTGTTGCTGTATGTATATTGATTTTGTCCATCTTTGACATGTCAGGCAGGGGGTGAGCAGTAATGTGAAAAATGACTCCTTTCTCAGCCAGAAAGCCGATGAGGCAAGGCCAAAACCCAGCAGGGAACCCTGCCATTAAAGCACTGCCCTCTGCCCAGTCACATTACGGGCTATTTTTCTTAAACTGGGGTGTCCTCATGCAGTTGGCACTTACAAAAAAGAATGCGGCTTAGGCCCACAAACACACACGCACACAGCACAAGCCATCCGAGCATATGAGTGTAATCTAGTCCTCACCCTGAGTCTCCTGTGGGTGTCTGTAGTTTGCTGTGCCAGTGAAATGAAAGCAGGCCTCTCTAATAACAGCGAATTTAATACCAGCACTAGTCCCTTAATGAGAGTGCCCTGTGTTTGCTCTAGGCTCATATCCGCAGCACCAGTGGGAGAGGAGGCGAGGAAGGGAGGAAGGAGGGAAATGTAGTTAAAATCTCCCATTAGCATCACCCCCAGGGCAAGCATGCACGCTCCCCAGGCGGTGGTGGGAGTAGTGGTCTGCGTGTCAAGCGTGGGGTGGCTCGGGAGACCACAAAATGCCCATCCTTGCCTCTGCACAGCTGGAGCTCTGTGTATGTTGGTGTGTGCCACCATTTATAATAAACAGAAATGACTATGGCTTATTAGAAAACAGCATGACACTGGAGAGCGGATGAGAAACAATCTTCGACAATAGAGAAGAGCAGCCCTCGGAACGGAAGGGGATGATAAATGATGTAAAACTAGATAAATTCGATGTTCCTCCAAATCATTTGATGGCGGGTGAGGACCTAAGAATAAAAGATCAAAGAAGGAAGGTTGTGGGTGTGTAAAATAATTTTTGAGAGTGTGTATGTGTATATTTGGTGGGTGCATGTAATATTACATGACATGCAAATGGGAGGGTAAAAAAAAAACAAGAAGAGAAGGGAAAAACTTGCAGAGGAAAGCTACACGTTATATCCAGTCAGGTGATAGAAATATTTCTACAGCGGTCAAACAATTAACTACCAATCCTCTAGCAATTAGCATGTCGGCCTTATCAAGGAACAAAACTAAACAAAAACAAACCATTGCAATCATCTCTGCTTTAATAGTCTTGGTGAGGTCCCCTGAGTGTTTACTAAACAGAGTGATTGCAGTGGAGATTTGAATATTTAATAACAGGAAGAGATTGGAGAGGAGCAGCGTCTGGGGAGAACAACAATCCGTTTGGACTCGCTGGGCAAATGAGGGAAACTAGGCTGAGCTCATTGAATTTGTCCCTGTGGTATTAATGAATTTTAAATGAATGTTATGGAATAGCCATAAATACACTTCAAAAACAGTGAGTGGGGAGTGTTTCTGAATATCTGTCTTTTTACAATGAATGTGTCCTGAAACTACATCTTTGAGTATTACAGAGCGGACAGACAGATGGAAGGCTTATCAGAATTGGAAAAATCTCCAAGGTAGATCTGATAGAGACATTTGTTCTCTACCAGCTACAGTGTAAAATGCCTCTCCTCAGGGACACGTGTTTTCAACTCAATATATTTCTCAATCTGACACATCCATCATATTGTGCACTTACAGGGATCAAACTCACCTACATGTGTAGATTGGGTTTGTGTCTTACGAAAAAGTTGAGTTCAAAGTTAGTCTCTGAACTCGACAGACTCACCACACCTATTAAACATCAAAACACCACCAGTATACGACCTCAGAAATTGGAGGATCACCATGCTTCTTCAACCTCAGTCCACGGATGCGCATGTTACCATAGAAACTGTTTTGATATTTTCTAATTACGTGTGACTGCAGTCCAAAACACACATGCAAATCAACACAAATCATCCACAAAACTTCTCAGCTTTAATTAAGTCACTTTACAGTAAAAACATGTCATGTTAGAAATGTTTAATTGATTTAAAAGTGGATTTTCTTTCATAAAGCTAGATATCATTACAATATTTTTTATACAAGATAAAGTCATCATAGAATTGTCATTGGCCAAATTTCTTGTGTCGTGTAGTGGCATAAGTTGAATGTTTCATACATTTATCCAGCACCTTCAGTAAGTTTTCGTCGTCTCTCAATAACATCAGTTGGTCTAAAGGTGTGACAACTGATTTAGATTGGTTAGAGGTGTGTCCTGTGCAGTTGGCCAATTGAAGCTGGTAGTTTATTAATTATAGTGACAAGATCAGCATCACACCAATTTGTAATGGTTTTTATGTTTTTATAGTCCTATTTAAAATTATTTAGATTTTTTATAACCACATCAATCTTCATATTTTATCAAATTAGTTTTTTTAAACAACTTTTCACATATCGGCTAGGCAATGATGAAAGAAGTTCTCAGATCTTTTACTTAAGAAAAAGTAGCAATAATACAGTGTAGAAATACTCAAAGTGAAAGTACGTATTATACAGGACCATTTTAGAATAATGTATATTACACTATTAGATGATAATTATTGATGCATTAATGTGTCACTGTAATGTTGCAGCTGATAAAGGTGGAGCTAATTTTAATGACCTTATATTCTGGTGGTAGCTTGTGAATTAAGCCCCTGGGATCAATAAACTCTAATTTTTACCAATAACAATACATTATCAATTTATTTGTTGATTATATTTTGTTTTAAAAATCTGAATCTGCTAATTAACTAGTAACTAAATACTGGTGGAGTAAAATGTATAATATTTACCTCTGAAATGCAGTGAAGTAGCAGTAGAAAAAGGGAATACTTTAATAAGTAAAGTATGTCAGAACTGTACCTAAATGCAGTACTTGAATAAATAAATAAATGCATTTGTCAATGCATTTGTCAGGTACTTTGTCAGGTATTTGTACCCCACCACTGCCCCTGGGGTACAAGTACCTCTGGTTGGGAATAACTGTTCAGTATTAAGTATTTTGGCCTTTCTACGATTATTACAGCCAAATATGCACAAACTCTGAGGTTTAAATAACACACAGTTAACTGCAACAGAAAAAAACACAGTAATGTTGGCTTCATGAAAACCATACACTGCCATATGCACACATATATACACACATAAATGGAGTGAGGCGATTTCTTGCAAGCCCAGTCCAGGTCTATTAGGCAGGCATCAGGCATTCGCTGTGGGCCAGGTCTGGCTGGGCTCCCAGGTTAGAGGACGTCTCCTCCTGGCCCTCTCTTACCATCTGCTCCGTCCAGAAGGCCTGCACCACTGGGGGGACGAGGGGGAAGCTGGCCCACAAGATACAGCCCAGAGGAGAGGAGAGGGGGACACTGAGGAGCAGAAAGGGCTGGAGGTGTTCAAAGGGCTAGGCGAGGGGGGTGGAGGTGGTAGGTGGCGGGACAAGGAGGGGGACAAAGGGGGGACAGGCGGGGCAGGGCAGGGCTCAAGTGGTCTGGTGGGAGTTACAGGGTTCTCTGTTACCTGTCCACCTCTGACCAAAGCCATCTGCTGTAGGGAGAGGGAAAGGGAAAGGGAAAGGAGGCGGGGGGGGGGGGGGGGGGGGGGGGCAAGAGAGAAAAAACGGTAAAAAGATGAAAAAAAAGGTGCTGATGTGAGACCTAAATTTGTGTTCCGCATTTTGGTTTTAATTAGTATTTAATATTGTGCTCAGGCATGTCCGTTTTTCTAACAAGGCACGGTAATTGAGAAAGAGAAAGGTAATTGAGAACGGGAGGAAAAAATATTAATGATGGATTGAGTGGGTGAAGGAGTGAGGGAGAGAAACAAACGATTCTTTTCTGCATGGATATGAGAGTTTAATTGGACACTGTGCTTTCGACTGGGCGGGGCTGCTGCTGACACAGGGAGTTTTGGAAAAATTGGGTTTGAAACAAGAGGGAAATTTCCTTACTGAAATGAGAGATGGAGCGATATGGGAGAGCTAACACAGGACAAAGAAACAGGTCAGGCACTTCATCTGAACATTACTTTCTCCCCTCAGCCAAATCCCATTCCAAATGAAATACGCCACAGTGTTGGAAAAAGAAATTTATCACGCGATTGCATACAGGCTTCTGATCTCTCATCCACTGCCATTATAATTGACACTTCAGGAAAATGCAGCAAGAACGCCCAAGGATATAGACAATATATATCCCTGCTTGTCTGTCACAGCTATGTCCTCCTTTTGTCCTGCTCAACTGTGGCTTCCTCTGAGCCAAACACAAGGAAACAGACTTAAAGGACTGGTGAAGGTGAGGTGAGGCAGTGCTGGGAATAAAGGATGGACAGAGCTTAACAGTGGATTTACACAGAGGGCAACTGGCCCATCAAATGCTGGTTGAGTTGAAATTAAGAAACACTTTATCTGTTGTCCCTGGGCACTGACATAAAAAAAAGAGCCCAAATTGTTTGTTGCTTGTGGCTTCGGGGTACTGTAGAATACTGTAGAATACTGAATGGAAGACTTTTTAAAGAAAATTATGTAGATTAACAATTGACTGTGAAAGGTTAAAAAATAAGACGAGCAACCAGCATCTCTGGTGACCTCAGATATCTTAAAAACAAACACAGCATGACTGCTTGATTCTTAATAACTTTAGAGGCGATCTAAATTACTTTCAACTCCACCAGCAATCCAAAATGCAAGCACAGAAACATTGTACACAATTTATCACACCATGCAGACATCATCAAAATTTGTCGGGGAGCAGGAAGCTGTCGGGGGTGTGCGCTACACCTCCAGCCCTGACAGAGTGCAGAATGACAGGACTTTCACTCACCAAACATATTACCGCAGCGCTATTTCCACCCAAAAAAAGGGAAAAGAATGGATGTTAATGATGCTCTTTGAAGGAATGATTTGCCCATGTCGTTCATTATATTAGAACAAAGACAATTGTGGCCAAAAAGCTCAAATGTGAATCTATATACTTCTTGACAGAAGTGATAATTTTCATACAAACTTTCTCCTGTTTAGTGGTGATTGAAACACATATACAACATAGATTTAAACTGTAGCCAGCTCTTGAAGTTTCCATATTTGCTATTCTAAATCTGCCTGGTGGTAGTTTCCTGTAAATATTGATGCGTTTTTACTTTCTGGTGACAGCAACAGTGATTTACTGCTTTAAGCGGCTCTAAACTAAGTTTAATGTGACTTGTTTGTCATAACAAATTGTGTCAAAGCTTGCATCTCTTCAAAGATCCAAAGAGGCTTATGGATGGACTCAAATTACTTAGTATGTTAAGCTTCCCAGTATTGGTAAACAGTACAACACATGTTTTAATTAAAAAAGCCACAATGATTAGATTTTGCATCATGGCATTTATTATTTCTTCATTAGACATTCCCTGCTTTAATCTGTAATAGGAAAATTAGTTTGTATCAATTACAGGTGACCAAAATTTAGGGGGAATGAGGGTGGGGGTCGTAAACCATGGTGTTTAGGAGATCTATAGATAGTAGAGGTCAATAAAGGTCAAAATCAATTGATGTTGAGAAGAAAATCCACCCAATAAAATTACTTTACAAAAATTTTTAAATACTGTACAGATTTGTAGCAATCCAAGATATCCTGAGCTTTTAATGCCTAGGGGGGTCACAATACACAAACACAGGATCCTACAGTTCCCATACTTCAATTGTGTCGTTTTATTAAACCTCTTGCCTCCTAAATGCCCACTTCTTTCAAACCCCACACCTGCAGTTTTGTAATGCAGGCTTAATGTTAAGTTTCAAGCCCAAGCTAAAATTATTTTCAGTCTTTAGAAATTTATTATTTAGGTATTTTTGTGTCTTTTTAAAGCAAGAAAAAAAATGTTTTGAGAGCATATTTATCGCACTGCAATTAAAATCAAGTTTGTAATTAAAAAACAAACAAAGTTTTAATTGCTAATTTGTCTTCATTGATTGCAAGTCAAAATGTTTTCCTTGCAAGTCAGAAAGTTTTGCAGGTTAAACCTTTTTGCAAGTGAGAGAGTTTTGCAAGCAGAAAAGTCAAAGTCAAAAATGGTCAAAATATGAGATTCTCTTGGTGGGTTTGATTGACCAATCATGGGTTTGCATTGACCGCATGGCCACACCCACAATCCGACCGGCTCCAACCAACACTTAACTCTACTGGAGACGGAGTTGTTACATGTACAGGCTAGATGGAGGTAAATTGACGTTATGTCACTCATTTCAATTGAAATGCTTTTAAATGTCGTATGGCATGATTTAATGATTATTTGTATTGACTGTTGGCAAGGTCACAGAGTATATCGCTGTCTCCTTTATTAGAATGACATTTATAACATTTAGCTAACCGTTAGCTGTCTTGGCATGAAGCTGGACTGGCAGTGCATTTGTGCACTCAGACATGACGAGCTAGGCTAAGGTTAGCTATTTATGTTTAACACATTGTACATGATATCCAGCAAAAATAGTTTTCTGCGACTGTGGTAATTGAAGTTTATGGTCACACAGCATAAACTACACTTTAGACCGCTGATATTACACTGAAAATATAGACTGTTTTCTAGACATTTTGAGGCGTTGCTGCCTTGTTCCATTTTTTTCCTTTAGATGTGACATAGAAGCATTTATTACACTAATTAATTTTCCTCTCACAGTTGCAGTGTGGATTATTGGTGACAGCTATGTCCAGCATAGTGGCCAGAGAGCTGCAGAGAGCTTAGGAAGCATCTTCACCCTGCTGGACGTCTCTTGGTCTGGCTGGCTTCTCCCCTTCTTTTCCCCTCTCTGCAAAGAATGGACACGGTGCTGGATGTCCTCGTCATCCACTGTGGCGGCAAATTTAAAAAAAATTATTTTGACAATGATTCTGTCCATGACTTTAATTAACGGTCAATAAAAGCCAGAAGCTCTGATTTCCGGTTTAGTGACAAAAAATTCTCCTGGCCTGTTTGATTGTGGTAGGTTGAATAAATGTAATTGTGAATTGTCCCGTTGATCACGGTACTGATGTAAACATTGTTTTTCAGGCGTCTGACACAGAAGTTGAGGCAACTTCTTGATAGATGGAGTTGACAAATGAGGGGCCACCAGCCTCCCAGCCGGCAGGCAGGGGCGCTGCCAGGCAAGGCTGGTGATATCCGTTTTTTAGCAACACTTCCCTGCCGTGCCACAATTAGCAGTCATTAGCAGCTCTGGGGAACGTGGGGGGTGAGGGGGTTGGGGAGTGTTGAGGTAGGGGACAGACTTTAACAGCATGGTGAAAGCTTACTCTACTCACGCCTCCACAGCAAACACAGTCCTTTTGATGTGTGTGTGGTCGTGATCATGCACCGAGCAGCATGAAGTAGGCAGAAGCGCTGGAAAATAACCAGACATACACACACTGTCTGTCATGTAAAGACTGAAGCCGATGAGATGGAGTACTTAACACAGTCTAGCAATCCCAGAGGATCAATACTTAAACCAGAGTTATTACTCAGTGTATTACATTTATATTGGCACCACAGCTCTGAAAAGCCACCCTCAATGAACCACATGAAATTGATGTCAAAGGTGACTCCGCACGAAAGGAGCATAAAAGATAATGTGGAAGCAAAACCAAATAAGAGCGGAATCTAGACGGCAGGTTAGCATCATAAGTACACTGGAGCAAACCTAGATGGCCGTTCTTACAGATAAAGACTAGCTGAATGGCCATATACAGGAAAGTGGGCCTCTGAAAGATGACATTGATGCATAGAGGGAAGCTAGAGAAGAGGAGTGACTTCTCTTTTTTTCCTTGGCAGGGGAATGACAGCTTGTCCTCTGCCATGGCCCTCCCTGGTTCTCTGAGCGGCGGGACGGCACCATCTCATCTCTCCCACTGTGATTTGTGCGTCCGATCACAGAGGCAACCACTTTTACAGCTGCTATATTGTCAGGGCTAAGCGGGATGTGGCGTGTGGAGCCACTGCTGTGTGTATTTCTTTGTGTGTGTGTGTGGGGGGGTTGTGTAGCTATCTATGAAAGGAAGACATTAATTTGCTGTATCATTTCATGCTGAGACAGTCACCGCCCCTCCACACACAAACTTTTTTTTCTGCTCTGAAGCTATAGCTCTATAGCTGGCCTGTCTGCCATAATGAACAGCTCGTGTTGGAGAACTGAATCTAAACCAGGGCCATATTGCATATTTCTGTACATGAGAGGAGGGGGGCTGAGAGAGAAACACATCAATAAAGATGACACCGTTTAAGAGGCAGACAACCTTTACAAAAGAGCGCCGGGTTTAATGGGCTGGCCGCGTGGCTCATAAACCACAACCGCATATGACTGCAACAGAGACCGAGAACCAGCTTTACTCAAGGCTGCTGAAGAGAAATGTAACCACTCTGGATGCAAAGACCGGTCTTCTTGCATGAGTCAGCCAGTTAGTCACAACTGCAAGAAATCACACAATCTAGACCCAAGGAATGTAGACCGATCAACCAGATTGAGGTAGCGATGTATCAGGTGTATACTGTGCTGTGGAGCGAACACCAACAGCTAATAACCACAATACCACAGTGCTAAAGTTGCACACATTTCCCAGGGCCAAAGTGTTAGCATCATGACAGCAATTTTTAGTGTTTCATTACTTGTTTTCTGCTTTTGTGGCTACAAGCATGTCCCGTAATGATGATCAATCAAGGAAACTGATAATAAAGTCAAGCACTGCACTGTACAATTTTGTAGTATTTGTTCCCTACGTGATATTTTGTATGAAACTATGTACTTACTAAGTTTGAACAGGAAATATTGTATTTTGTTCTCTTCATTTATCTGACAGCTGTACTTTGCAGGTAAAACATTCAGTATAAACACATAAAATGCATTTCTATAAACACAGTACATTGAGTTTTAAAATTGGCACCAACATTAAGAAGTTATTCTTTCCAAGGCATGCTGTAAAGCTGCGCTAATAGTTTTAATGCAAAACTTCCCAAAGTTCAGTCTTCTTTTGAACCATTTTGATTTCCACTATGATATAAGATAACTTTAGTCAGCTTGAACAATGTTTGGCTACAAAGCATGAGTTTGTAATGACTGGACCACTGTCAGGTCAGTGGCATTTAAGAGGTTAGAACATTTTACCATATTATATTTACTATATTACCATATAGTTAATATAGTACGGATGCACCGATTTATCGAGTGAACATCGGTATCTGTCGGAATTTGCCTTGTTGACTATCTGCGAATAAGATGGCACGAGATGGGCCATTGCTAAAGCTAAAGGGATCACTAACAAGGTGATGAAGTTCATCACATTAGATTACATTTATTCATTTAGCTGACACTTTCATCCAAAGCGACTTAGGTCTGAAGCAACCGGGGGTTAAAGCATCTTGCCCAGGGCCCAGGGATACATTGGTGGATGCGTCAAGGTGGGGGATTGATCCCGGGTCTCTCACACCAAAGGCATGTGTCTTATCCACTGTTTCATCACCACCCCAAGATAACAAACCTTTCTCTGTGGGGGACATGGGGTTTTGAAGCCTGATGGAGTATATGGAGCCTTGCAATACATTTACATTTAGCTACTTTTTAGTTTATGTTTCATAAAAAGACTGTTTTTGTTGGGCTACTTAGAAAACCATCTCTTTAAGCAGACTAAAAAGGCTTTAGAAGCCCCCCCCCCCCAAAAAAGATCTTTTTCAAGTGAAAGAAGGTTATATTGAAAGCTGTTCCATAAATTTGCGAGATTGAATTTGTGCTCATTCAAAAATAGTTTAATGAAATTAAGTGCAGTTTTTTATAATGAATTTTTACCTGGCACAAAAGGGGGAATAAATAACAACAAAACAAAATAAACACTAACAAAAAAAACATTGGTATCGGCTATATTACAATCAGTGCATCCCGAATTAAAACCATATTATTAGGAAACCTCAAAAAATGTCCTATCAACAGTTTATCAAATAAATAAATTGTCAAAGGGGTATTCAACTGCAGGGATTCGTAGCGATAATACTGATGCTTCTTAAGTGCCAGATAAACATAGCTGCTGTGGTAAGTAGCTAAAATAATAATCTCTGACATGAAAAATAAAGGGCTCAGCAAAGAAAATACATAATTATTTGTATCATGAATTCTTTGTCTCTATATCTTCTCCATTATTTTTGATCATGAGCTAACTTAATGTATCATCAATGTAACACTGGTAATCTGAATACATCTTCCACCATACTGTTGTTTTCTGTCGGGTTTATGCAGTTAAAGTGACAAAACTACACATGTAACCCACACTCAAGAAGGAGCAGACTCCACTGCAAAGCTAGATCATGTTTAGTTAGATACCAACTTTACTCAAATGACCACATCTCAGAAGGCCAGCATCTAAGAAGGCAATACTATTATAAACTACCAGCTTTATTAATCATTTATAGTTATTCTTTTGAGGTTAACTAAGAAACTTTAATCAAATGAGTAGGGAGACTGTCTCAGTTTCTTTGGTCAGGGTCAGCTGAAACAGCTTTTATGAAACATACACCAGGCTTCTATAACCGCTCTGCTCTGGAATCTCACACATATGTATAAACTGTAATATTTGAAAAGGAGACAGCGGAAGGGAAAGACACGAGACACAAAGCCACTGGAATATCTACAAGTATATCACTTCATACTTGCATATATTTACATCATTTTGATGTAAATATATGCAAATACATGCAAAACCAGACAGTGACCTCAACTCGCCAGACACAAGAGCAGTAAATATCAAAATTTTAAAGTTTTAACCATTTTTTGTTTTACCACCTGCCAAAAACACTCAACATTTTTCTCATTAATATGCAAATGTGGGGAATCAGATTTGTGTGTTGGATTGAATTAATCCCTGCCACCCCTTCTGCTTGTGCTGTAATCACAAATTACAGACAGGCGTCTGACGATAGGCTAAAGCCTTGAATCCTGTCAGTGGGTCTTTTACCTCGGGGGAGAAATCCCAATCAACACAACTGGTCAGACACAAAGATACGGCAGCAGCATAGTAATGTGGCACATCCGCTGTCAGTTTCAAAAGGATATTAATTCTCCCTTTTCTCTTTTCCTTATCTCTCTGTTCTTATAGAGTCATTGTGGAGCAGCAATAGTAGGCCCATGCAGTGGCCAGTTTCCTGACATGTTCATCAGCGGGCAATTTGTTCACATTTAACAAGAGGGATGTTTGAGGAGATAAAATGCCTCTATCCTCTCAACGCAATTCCTTAAGATTTAGAGTTAGCAAGGAGGGTGCATGTCACTTCTATTCATCCTCCTTTTAACTAACCCTGTATCATGATGATTTTACTGCATGTGAATAACAGAACAAAAACTAATTATTTAGATGTAGCAGGTAGTTTCATCCAGCCTATAAGAAAGGTCGAAAACAAGCAGAGTGGAAATAGTTTTGATAAAACATAACAGGCTGTGGTTTATTAGGTTGATACTTCCACACACAAAACTAGAGCGTTAGTTTGCAATGTGTGTTTTGTTCTTTTTTTTCATCATCATCATGTATGGGCAATGCTTTGGAGAGAGTATTTCAGAAAGCACTCACTTTTTTTGATAGCTGTAACATTATACTGTAATTGTTGAGTGTTTGCCTCTGTATGTAAGCATGCGCATTTCCAGTTGCAAACCCGTTTACATGTTCAATATTGAATCTTGTGTACATCCTAAATTTAATTTAACATGTGTATTGTGTCTCCTCAGAAGTCTCTCCCAGACCCAGATGGTTGCATGATGAAATGAAAAAATGACAAGAGCATCCACCTGTAAGATGAGTGTCAGGAATGCCGGGCAGACTGCTGAGACATTCATAAGCAGAGTCACGCTGAGGAGTGAAAGTGTGACGTCCCCCGTGAACAGCATCAGTAGTTACATCTGTGAGAGAGGAGAGGAAAATATACAGGTCTCATTCAGATGACAAAGAGGGACAGACAATCTGCGTAGCGGCATTATTTCAACTCCCTTCTGACAGTACTCTAATTTAATGAGGCACACTGTGAGCGCTCGGGTGAGTCTCTGTCTCACCTTGTCTGGAGCAAGGTCAATCTGCAAACACAAGGGCACGCAGAGGAAACAATAGCAAAACAAAGCCAGGCCTTGTAAAGGAAAACTGAAAAAGCCAGATTACAAACCACCAACAGTGCAAACAAGAAAGGCCATGCTGGCAGCCCAGAATATCCCAATAATTAAACTGTAATAGCAGACAGGTTGTAAACAATGTTTGCTGTGCAGAGAGCAGTAATAGCATTTTACTTAGGAGAGGACCTGGCCAGATTATTAAATGGTGTTGCACACCTCCCCTGATGTGCTAAAGTGCGACACTACAAACACTGCTATCTTAGTCACAGTGACGACAGCCAAACAACAACAACGATCTCTTCCAAACAAACAAACAAACACACGCGCACACACACACACAGACTTACAGAGACTGTAATTCCAGCCTCTTGGCTTCACCACGTCCTTCCTCCCTCCATCTGTCTGTCACCACAGACACGCACGCCATTCCAGGCAGCAGTCGCCTGGCAACATGGCTCAGCCTCTGAACATATTTCCCAGTTCGGGTAAGATATACACTTTCAGCTACAGTGTTATTTCATTAGAACAGAGCATGTGGGTTTGTGTTTCTGCATCTCTGTCTCCAGCCACCTGCTTTTATTGGAGCCTGCCCCCGGAGTGTTTGCTGGGGGAATATTAAAAAGACGACTGCCGTTGAACGGGATATTATAACATAATTAGCAGGGGTTCCAGGCTGGCACACCGCACGAAAACAGATGGCCTGCTAATTCTATTAGCAGGGCAGAAATGACCGCATAGCTTTTAACGCTGGCAGAGCGCTCTGACCTTCAAGCCCCTGGTAATGGCCTGGTGCACAGACCCCCAAACTATTACAAGATACTTTCACTGACCCTGGACACTTCCTATTAAACCTTTTATGAATTGGAGTACAATGCTCCCATATTATTCAGTTTTCATGTTTTGTTCTCAAATACATGAAGGTTCAGATAAGAATAAAACACTTAATTATGTTTCACAATAAGTGTAGGCTAAGTGTAGTTAAGCTGAAAAGTTCTTTATTGAATATTTTGAAGTGTCATAGTAGGAAAAGCACAGGTGTTACTAATAACATCATTGATTGCTCTGTTTGATAAAATTGTCCCAGTAAACCATGACAGTGTGACAGTGAGCCAGCATGCACATCAGAACCCTAAAGCTGAATCCTCTAAATGGAATCCAGCCATCATTTACACCTGTGCTTCAAGTGTGACGTGTCAAAATGTCTTCTGTGTAAACAGCCTGTATCAGCTTCTGTAACTCAAATTAGCTGCTAAATGGAGGTTTTCCAAGTGACCCTTTTCACAGTAGACATTTTGACTTGTCATAGCAGGCAAAACACAGGTGTAATGGATAACAAAAGCATTGCTCTGCTACACTAAATGTAATACAGCCATAAATAATGTTTATACCTGTGTTTCAAAAAATCACTCACACCAGAAAATGACAAAATAAAATGTAATTCACACACCTTTAGGAAGTAGGTGTTACAAGTAGTTTGGGGATGTAGTACCTAATTGCAGGTTATGCAGTGGCTACTGTTTTCATGTGGCTTTGTTAATGCCAAATTTAAAAAAATAAAAGAGGAAAGCTTTATTGCTGCTGCTTTTCACTCGGTAGGGTTATATAAATTAGATCATGTGTCACAGCTCATTTGATAGCTTCTTTAATGTTGGACCTTTCATTTATCTCCTTTTCCTAAAAGGTGGTCAACAGTACAAATCTGTCAGCTTTGTGTGTCTAATTTACTTCATTCCATGAGCAAATCCACGGATGGGACATCCCATAAAATGAACTGATTTTAGTTAGACATTCCATTGTTAGTAATGCTGGTGTGACCAAAACCTTTAAAAGCAAATCAGAAATAGAGCTGGATTAAAGCTAGACACACATTAATAGGAGTAAGTTTTGATTTAGTTCAGTGTTAGATTTCTCCCATTGATGGCACCACCGCTACTCTAGGCAGATGTATTGTATGCAATCAGGCTGTCCTGTGCTTTAAATATACAGGTGCTGGTCATATAATTAGAATATCATCAAAAAGTTGATTTATTTCAGTAATTCCATTCAAAAAGTGAAACTTGTATAATGTATACATTCATTCCACACAGACTGTATATTTCAAGTGTTCATTCCTTTTAATTTTGATGATTATAACTGACAACTAATGAAAATCCCAAATTCAGTATTTCCCGAAAATTAGAATATTTTGAAAAGGTTCAATATTGAAGACACCTGGTGCCACACTCTAATTAACTCAACAAATGTGTTTCTAAAAAAGAAGATAAATGAGGCTTTCTTTCAACATGCTTCACTTTGTCTCCATCAATCTGCACCAGCATCTGAAAACACAGTTCTTGCGTTCCTCACGTCATATGTTTGTAGCTGCTGTAACCCTAACGTGTTATTTTATTGTAGGAGGTGCACATATGGGAACTGAAATTGCAAATTACTTTTTTCATAT
>NC_060151.1:25538382-25563077 GCF_021292245.1 Micropterus dolomieu
GTGCAAGGTGTCAATGGTCGTCTTTTGGACAGCTGTCAAGTCAGCAGTCTTCCCCATGATTGTGTAGCCTACAGAACTAGACTGAGAGACCATTTAAAGGCCTTTGCAGGTGTTTTGAGTTAATTAGCTGATTAGAGTGTGGCACCAGGTGTCTTCAATATTGAACCTTTTCAAAATATTCTAATTTTCTGCGATACTGATTTGGGGGTTTTCATTAGTTGTCAGTTATAATCATCAAAATTATAAAGAATGAACACTTGAAATATATCAGTCTGTGTGGAATGAATGTATACATTATACAAGTTTCACTTTTTGAATGGAATTACTGAAATAAATCAACTTTTTGATGATATTCTAATTATATGACCAGCACCTGTATATCCACCATCATATCTGTTATATTCTTTTATTTACTTTGGGATATGATCAACAGTGTGAAGGTCTGTCTTTCACTGCTGAATATTAGACTATCTATGCAGTGTGAGATTGAGAGATAGAGGGATTGTGTTGGACAGTCTTACAGTGGAAATTACTTTGTTATATGTGTTTCTAAAAAAGGAGATAAATGAGGCTTTCTTTCAACATGCTTCACTTTGTCTCCATCAATCTGCACCAGCATCTGAAAACACAGTTCTTGCGTTCCTCACGTCATATGTTTGTAGCTGCTGTAACCCTAACGTGTTATTTTATTGTAGGAGGTGCACATATGGGAACTGAAATTGCAAATTACTTTTTTCATATTCCGCATGTCTAAATGGTAGACATTTTGAATTATTAATTTGTATAAAAGGTAAGATAAGGTGTAACCACATGGGTTCATCTATTTAGCATCAAAATGGGCAGTGGAGTTAAACATAACGCCACTCTCATTCCTGGTTCTTAATATGATTCGTCATATAACATCGCCATTATGGCAACAAAACACTAAAATTACTGGTGCTCTGAAGTGTTATCAGAGCATAAACTGTTATATATTACATGTTACATTGTAATATATTATATATACATTTTTATTACAAAACCACATTCAACCCCGTTCATGTTTATGCATTTTTAGCAGGACAGTCTGTAATTTTGGTCAAATCAGTTTGGTTGATGCTGAAAGTTCTGAATCAGTACAATTTTATAGAAGCCATGGAGCTAAAGCAGCTGAATGCCATTTGACTGGCCACATCCAAACCTCTGCTCTGCCCCGAATACTGAGTGGAGCCTCAGCCTCTGACTGTCATTCTCACACCCACTCACTTTTCATCTTTACCTCAGCCTCGACGTTCTCCCTCCCAGTTTCAATATGCCGTCCTTCATCCTTCATTTCTCAGAAGATTCCATTTACCTTCTCTATATATTTCACTGACACATTTTCCAGCCCTTTTTGCTCTTTCTTTTAGCCCCCATCCCCATCCTCTTGCTGTCCCTCTCCCTCTAAAGCAATCATCCTTCTTCCTTTCTCTCTTTATTTACATGACACCAAGGTTCTCTCACAGGCAGGTGCGGATGGCAAAAGGCAGGCTTTTACAAAACGGTTTGCATTTAATATCTTCCCCTTGCTTTTCATCACATACCAAGAGCTTCATAGCAGAACTAACAGTCCTCTCATAATCGCATTGTGCTTCTGTAAATATCATGGGCCCAGTCTCATCTTTATTTTATTACCACCTCCATCACTTCAGACCCCCAGTGTGGACCAATATCATTTAGGGTAGAGGGCCAGCCAACGCAAGTCTCATACCACCTACCCCTGCCCTGCACAACATACTGCATGTGAAACACAAAGGACTTAAAATCCAAAGGAATATTATGTTTACATTTAGTTTAACATTACATACCTAAGCAGAACAATACTCAATCACTCAATCAGAATAAAGATATGTCACATAATGATCACAGAAAAACAATTAATAAGTTGAAGATTAGTTAGACCAGTGTGCAAATATACAACCTTTTGTTCAGGAGTCAATCATTTGAGAATTTGTCTGTGCCTCAATGGTAGAATGACATTCACTCCTTTTTATATGCATATTGGAATAAGAACAGGTAAATTCTGCGCAGACTTCTGCTCAACTTACAAAGACCTGCAGAAACACAAACACTTGGAAAGCATTCTTATCTTTCCATGGTAGAAAACATCATTTTCTGGATGAATTGACTGTATACTGGGTGGCTGTGGCTCGCCAAATAAAGCGAGTCATCCATTAACTGCAGATTTGCCAGTTTGATTCCCAACTTCTCATGGTATTCAAGTATTCTTGAGCAAGACACCGAACCACAATCGCTCTGGGTCTGTGCCTTGCATGGCAGCTAGCAGCCATCAGTGTGTGCATGAGTGAATGAGAGGAAATTTGTAAAGCACTTTGGATCGAAATGCAGTCCACCATCAAAATTTATTTAACAAACTTCCCATAATGTTCTTAGAACTAGATAATATATATTTGCGAAATTAGCTTATTACAGACATACCGGTCTATATGCCGATAATTAACACGAAATTGCAGTATAAAAATGCCACACAGGTTTTAGAAAGTGACACCATAAGATATGTCCACCAGAGATAAGTGACAAGATTTTTTCAGCTATAAAATGTCCCAATGTCCCAGTCTGGATTTTGAAGACAATTCTTAAAAAAAAAAGTTTAAACTCCAAAATATCAATATCAGTATTGGCCTCAAAAATCTAGAATCAATCAGGCTACACTTCCAATAACTACTTTGGTGCATATACCGTAAATATATTCATTATCCAAACAATACTGTAGTTCAGTGGCAGTTCTAAAGAATGGAGCCGTACAGCAGCAGAATGACCCAGTTGCCCGTGAAACCTCATCCAGGGTTGGGCTCACTCTCCACGGTGCGAGTCTTGTGGTCCCTCTCGATTCGACTCGTCTTCTTAAAGACACCCTTCCGACACTTCACCACCCAGGGGGAGCGCACTAGGCTTCAGAGGCAGCTGTGACAATGTCTAACAGCAGGATGAGAGGCTAGTCCCCCACTGTACAAATGGCATTGGGAGCAGTGGAAGAAGCCAGAGGAACACTTTTTTTTAACATATTTTATGTACTGTGTCTTATGTACTGTCAGGATATAGTGACAGTTCCAGCAAATATGACAAAAACTTATTTTTTTTAAATTCCCTACTGCTGCTTTAACTACAGAGAAAACACAATTCATTTTCAAGCTGCATGAGAAATATAAAGAATATACTTAGCACAAAGACACATCAAACTAGTTCAATCAGGGGTGAAAATTTCAATAGATAGGTGTAAGGTGTAAGAAATACATTTATTTGATATGATGTGCACAATAAAAAAGTTGAAGAGATTCATGAGTAGTCCTTGGCGACTAGACATTATCATGACGTCATCATTTTTTATGGGGATAGTCATAAGCCACGTAGGAATATTCCCCCAACAGAGTCTAGAGTGAAGAAAAAGCTTAGGTGTAGATCTGGATGGAAGGGAGGAAGGAACATATTATATATTATAAAAGAAACGTGTGAGAGCACTTAGTCAGCTGATTGAGATGGAAGTGGAAAAATCTAAATATAGTAAGCAGAAGGCAAGGATAGTGTCACTGGTTGAACTTTTGCTAACTTTGAGTGAAAGTTAAACTGGCAAAATGAGAAGCGTCAGTGGTGAGAGGATTGATAGGATTTTGTACATATACATACATTTCTTCTAAATCTTCTAAAGGTCCTAATCTTCAGAGCTAGAGTCCTAAGAAATTATCCATCCATCCATCCATCCATTATCTATAACCGCTTATCTTTTGCAGGGTCACGAGAGGCTGGAGTCTCAGCTGACACTGGGCAAGAAGCCAGCTACACCCTGCCTAGACAGATCGAAAGTTCATCACCAAACAATCATTCACGATCACATTCGCACCTACGAGCAATTCAGTCACCAATAAACCTGCATGTTTTTAGACAGGGGGAGAACTTGCAAACACCACACAGAAAGGCCTCAGCCACAAACTCTGCAACCCAGAACCTTGCAGTGCTAACCACTGCACCGCTGTGCCATCCTCAAAAGCAATTATGCATATAAAAAGCAGCACATAGCCTACAACACACATGCACACACAATTTTTTATTCACACTCCGCCTGAACTTCCTCAGAGGCTGAACAGATGTTTTGTCCAACAGAGATCTGAGATGCATCTTTTCCTCAGCAGAGAGGGGGGGAAAAAAGGCAGAATGAATAGTTGAAACAAAGCAGAGAATCCCCATCAGACTATAAGTTAGCTGTACCAACTAGTCCATCAATAGGAGTCTCTCACATAGGGATGTGTGATATGCCTAAATTCTCATATCCCGTTACAGATCATTTCATATGCAGATAACGATACATATCGCGATATAGAGCATTGTCTGTAAAATTAATACATAGTTATAAAATATAAAACCACATAGAATGGCCAACTTCTTGTTACGTTTTTAGTAATATACTTATATAAAAGGTACTTTTATTTTTTATATAGATGTAAGCTGCAACGTTAGCTGTTGTCTCCTTCCACCTTCATGATTCTTTGCCATATGGTGTGCCGTGGGCAAAAGCCTTCTGCAACGTCTGAGTCTGGGGTCTGTTTTGAGCACTCCACTGTACTTTTGTGGCTCTCATCCATCAACTATGTAACGTTTGACTTGATTCCTGCATAGGTGGTAAAAGAGGTTTGAGCCTGTTGTGGGAAGTGATCTGGGGCATAATTTGCAAAGTACAGTTTTCTGGTCCGTGTCAGGCTTTTCATACCCAAACCATGTCAATTTCACAAAAGTTGTCCCTCTTTCTTGGCTGTCCTTCTCCTGTTTGCAATTTTCCCTGTTCTGTGTTTGTTTGTTTTGCCTTCATGCAAGTTTCCTGCCTGGATCCATGCCCGTGTGGAAGAATGTCATCCAAAGGCCAAAAAATATTGCCTTAAAGACTGTAACTTGCGACACAAGGAAATAAACAATGTAGGAAAATATAAAACTATAGATATTTTGTACATAATGTCATATCGCACATCCCTATGCTCACATACTACTGGCTTAAATGAATGAACAAAATCTTTCCTTTTGAAAGGCACAACACGTGTCACATGGTCACATGTGTGCTGTGTACGTCTCTGAAATTCTCTTTGTGAAGTCCTTCATTATTATCAACCAGCACTGTCCCTCCCCACTGTTTCTGGTTTATAGTGTGCGTCATGTCATCAGCTGTTTATTAATGGATTCCCACTGGAGCCTCCCATACAGCTCACTGATTGCTGCGGCACCAGAGTGATTCAACCTACTTACTCTGCGGCAAGTTTATGAAAGCTTTTACTCAGCTGTTCACTATTTTCTGGGGAAAATTTTTACTGTATGTGCACAGGCAATTGTAGGTTGTGTTTGTAATAAACAGAATAAATTATGAGTGTGCATTGCTCAACGGCACCAAAAGAAACTTTGGTAATAATGCATAACTGAAAGGTCTAGAGAAGTTTTAGATTTAGAGCTTTAATCTATTGTGTAATACTTGTTTAAACTCTAGACAGACTGCAATGGTACACTACAAATTAGCAGCAAAGGAGCACTGCTACATATTGTACAAGGCATTATGCTTAAAGTCATTAGCTGGAGCGACAGCTCATTGATGATTACTATCCCCATCATTGCACACGCACCTTTGTACAGCTACTATAATTCATTCGTTTATTTATTCAGTTAGGATTTCTTGATGATATGGCTCATAAACACAACCCACATCATCTCATGTAATTTTTTAATTAATTAATTAAAATTTCTTTAAAAATTAAAACACATCCCACAAAATAACTGACCATAGACGCGTTGTAAATTGAGAGGAAAGATTTTACAAACCCATACCTGCATAGTAGAAAAGTCTTAATCAAAAGAGCAAAGAGCTTGCCGGACTGGTTGAGGGAGAAAATGTGATGCGAAGCACATGGAAGATTGTTTTTCATTAGTGTTGGGCAACCATTAAAATTTTTAATTGCGATTAATCGCATTTTTTTCTAAATTCTAAAGTAGTGTATTGTGCACTTTTAATTTAAATCTACTGCTATTTACACAAAAGTGCAATCACATGTGTTTGCATAGGTTTGTAAACACTTTAAACAAATAAGGTGCTTTTTACCAGCAGTATTCCTTTTACACAGTAGCAATAAAATATGTCTTGTAAATCTCAACTTAAACATTAATGTAATCAAATCAAATACAAAACCAAAGCTATTTGCCACTGCCAGGCATTACCTTTTATCTAGCTTGTTAAAACAAGTTGCCATCAGAGTCCAGACTCATGATCATATCATAACACGCACCTTCTGAGCAACAGGTTAACATATATAAATCTGTTTTCTTGTTTTTTTTCTGAACAGGTATCAGCAGAAACATTTTTCTTTCATCAGGGAGCAGCAGAAACAGTCTAATCTATGTTCAGTAGTAAGTGTCCCTGTTAGAGTGAGGTGAAGTGGTCGCCTCACACACTGCGTTAACGTGAGATAAAATAATTGCCGGCGTTAATTAATTTATACGCTAACGCAATGATAACGAGTTAACGTGCCCAGCCCTATTTTTCCTATAAGGTTTATTATCAGTGTCTTAATACAATGTACATTGTCCAGAAAAAGAAAAACATATGCATGCATATGATTTATTTTTACAGAAACCACCCACACCATGCTACTTCTGAGAGATATGGTGGGTTGGTGATTGTCATTTAATTGTTATCATTTTCTCTTACTCATGTTCCTGAGATGAAAATTAAAATATCAGCTTTAAGGTCAGGCATTCTTGGTGCAGATGGATATATAATGAGATCTACAATCAAAAGTAAATGACGGACTGCTCTAATGCCAAGATGTAAAACATAAAGTTCACAGAAACAGTCAGGGTGAGTAATTGGCCCACTGCGGAAGAGATATTTGTATTTCCCCAGCTGATAAATAACTGGAGCCCAGGAGCACCCGAGGAAGAGAGAGAGAATAAGTAAGAAACAGAGAAAAACAAACTTGCAAAGCCTTAAAAGTCAAGATAATTCTCAAGTGCAGTGGGGGGAAATTGGCAGATTGAAGAGGAATAAGTGAGAGAGTCAAAAATCCTTTGCATTTTAATGAAAACTTTGAATTGAGCGTAAATAAAGAAAGGAATATAGCAATACATAAACAAAAAAGCAAGCAAAACAGCATCGGCTTTGGGGGTTTTGATGGAATTCTTAAAAAGGCGGGAGTGTGTGTGTGTGTGACTGTCACACACTCGTGATGGGGAGGACTGACACACAAAACCCACCTCACCCAGGTGTGAGGATAATATGTGATGACTTCAGCTTGGACCCATCAGCTCACCTGAGCAACCAGGGACTTCAGTGGAGGAGGGCAATTCGGCCATTTGAAGAATTCATGAGGTCCTGAAAGAAACGTCTCATAAGCAGTGACTATTTCACAGAGTCAGCTGGACAGAGATATTTTACAACTAATGAAGGGTAATAGCCAAAGTGATGGACGAACATTCCTCACAGTGACCTTTCAGGTATCTACGGGCTTGTTTGTGAGGCTGTGTGTGTGTGTGTGTGTGTGAGTTGGGGAAACAGCTTGCCTGATAAAAGCGGATAGAGCAAAGCTTCTTGAAGGACGAGTGACCTCATACATCATGCTGGCATTCCTCTGCACAGTGGTGAAATGAGGGATTTTCTATCCCACTCCCTTCTCTCCTGCAGACAAACACACACACACTTGCACCACTATACCTGTATGGACCTTCAATGACACAATGTGTTCCCTATAGCCTGAAAAACTAATCCAACCCCTAATAATTTGACTAACGCTTACCCTTATTGACCTACCTCTAACCTTGCCCCTAAAACTAAAGCTTAAAGCTGAACTACTAAAAATTTTATATTAACAATGGGTCAAATGACTATACAAATGTATAAAATGCAATGAAAATGTGTATGTGAAAAGGGTCGCTAGCAGCTGAAGAGAATTTTCACCCAAATCTGCAGATCCCCTCAACTCAACTCTGTATTTTAGCATCTTGCTGTTTTGGTTTTAGGGCCACAACTTTACTGTTTCACTTCACTCTCACAGCTCTTTTTTTGTTTTGCTTCTGAAGAGCCAGATATTTCCCTCTGGAGTTGATGGAGAGTCAACCAGAGCTATAAGGAGACATGACTCCAAATGAACTGCCATGTTGCTGGAAGTGTAAATAAGTAACGTTGAGTTTACAGCTTGTTTGGCTGCCCCCAGAGTGACCAAAATATCAGTTAATGCTCCTTTAAAGAACAGAAAAATAACTTTTTTAAGTTCTTTGGATGTCTCTGCACTAAATGTTTTGTATATGTAAAGTACTAGTCAAAAACATTTATATATTATAATATCTCTTTTCTGGTGCAGTAAAAAATCCCTGAAGGCTGGATTCTGCATTCGGGGGCATACAGATTATATATACAGTTTATACATTGTATCCATAGACTGTATAAAAGAAGTGGATGTAGCCACCGTGACGTCATTGGTTTGTGGACTACTGTTCTGAAGCTTCAAGTTTGGCATTTTGGCTGTAGCCATCTTGTTTTTTGTCACCAGAAATGACCATATTTGGACGAGAGAGTGGAGGTAGCCAGTTGGTTATGATAACGGGATAATTATCTTGTGATGTCGAGATAACGGGATAACAGGATAATGATCTCGTGATCTCGAGATAATAAACCATAGTTTAATATAGGGGTTGGCCGGTATGCTTCTTTAGGATTATTTCAGGGCATTTTCAGTGTGATTGGTTAGCTCAGTTGGTAGAGCACAGGACTTGTAATCCAAGAATTGCAGGTTTGACTCCTTCTCTCAATAATTTTTTTTATCTTCCTTTGTGTGTTTTTTATTATCCTCTTCAACAAGAGATTCAGGGGAATCCAATCACACATTTCCTGATGGCTATTTCAAAGGTTCTGAAATAGCGTTCAGGAAATATGTAATGTTAAATGCATCCTCCTGAATGAGAAGAAAATTCTGCATTGGCTTCACTTTTCAGACGGAGGTTGCCGCTTGATTTTATCCAATCAGCTGTGATTTGAGGCAACCAGCTAACCCCTCCCAATACATATTGATGTAACTAGCTTGTGGGTCACTGTAACTATTGTTTTACATATCCAGAAGTGCTGTGGTTGCCATTTAAGTGGCTGGGATTTCAATCACATCTCTTTTGAAATTATACCTTGCTCACATATTCCATTCACTGGGAAGCAGAGATATGTTATCTGCCATTTTACTGCCATTAACACTAAGCAGCTCTTTACAGAGGGGACAGGCCAAAAGTCTTCACTTTCCAGGTCTAAAACTTAAACTGGTCTTCACAAAGACAGAAGCATGAAGACATAGATTCACATACACAAACATCCCTAAACCTCAGAAGGTCAAGCTACTGTGTGTTTCTGCCTGTTTCCATGACACTACCAACCCAGAGTCTGCATTAAACCTGACTACCAATCAGCAGACAAACTATCACAGGACCAGGCTACTGTATAGGCAAGTGGACGCGCGCGCACACACACACACACACACAACAGATTAGTCAGTTTCTTCTCTCTCTCTCTGGTGAAGCTCTGTGTAATATCAGTGCAGCTATCTGTCAGTAATCTGGGGATGTAGCAGGAAGCTCAGCAGTACCTCATCTGAGCATAAACTTGCTGATTAGCGCCGGAATTATCCTATTAACAAGAATTATTTCACAAGCTTTAGCATACAAATGAGTCACTTACAAAAGTTTCATCTGATACTAGTGCGAAACTTATTAAATCATTTAATTGTGAGATTAAAATGGGCTAATTTGACAAACCAGCACTAATCAAAAGTGACAATAGGACAGCCTGGAGGCCTGAATGTGGATTACACATATATTTTCAAAAAGCCCAACTGAAGGGACAGAAGAGTGTCAGAGAGGAAATTAGATAAACCAAACTGCAATGGGGAAGACATTGGAAGGACATAACATAAAATGAAATCTTTTGATAGAAAGATAGAAATAGCAAAAATGTTGCTGCATATGTGATTGTTTGGCTACATCAGGTCAGAGCTAAGACACAATTGCTGCCTGATGAAGAAGACACACATGCTCAAAACAACGTGAGACCGAGACATGATAACGCTGGAAGTAGCGGACTGTGATTAATCAGTGACAGCTAACCACTAATTACAACCCCCAATCAATTACCTCACCACTCATTATCTAGTCAACACACCACCTGGAGAGCACTAATGCGTTTTATTTGCTGTGGGCAGAATCAGCATATACACTTGTCTTTTGAAAACACTGACAGGACACTGAATGTAAAGGGGAAAATCTCTTCTGCCTCCAGTCTTCACTTTGCATTTTGAGCGAGACTAAAGATTAAAGCTCTTCTCCCAGCAGCTCTCTAACAGACCACAACCCAATTACACCTTGCCGGACCTACACCACGAACCAAGGTGGAAAAAAGGGGGAGACAAGAGGGAAGATGAGGGAGACTGGAGAAAAAAAATGAAGCAGATTATGGGCTGGGAAAGGACGCTGACGAAGTGATTGGCATGAAGGAGGGGTGAGAGTGAGAGAAGAGTTGGAGGGATGAGTGCAATGCAAAGGAAGGTGTTAAGAGAGAGTGAGGGGGGAAATGGGAATAGAATATCAGAGGTGACAGGAAAGCAATGTCAGACATCTCCTCGGGGGAGCAAATACTGTATTCAGTTACAAGGTGCAACTCCAAATGGCAGAAAGAGTTTCACAACCCAAATGGACTGTGATGCTTTGAATCAGAGCATACCAAAGAGACAAGCCACGCAGAAGCTGATATTTGTCCACTTTTTAACCACGCTAGCAGCGTGGCTCTAGGGATGGCAGTGTCAACTGGTTGGTGAGGCCCTTTTGGTCCATACTGAAATATCTAAACAACTAATGGATTAAAACAAATACTGCATTGCCATAAAAAATATGTATGGATGTTCATCGTCCCAAGAGGATAAATCCTAATAACCACTGGATGGATTCTCATCATCGTCAAAAATATTATTTGACTATGCTTTAGTTTTTGACCAAATACCTACAAAACTAACGACATTCCCGTCAGCCTCAGCTGTACTTTGTGTCAACTGCTAATTAGCGAATGTTAGCGTGCTAACACTCTACACAATGTTGTAACTGAGAGCATGTTAGCATGCCCATATTAACATTTAGCTCAAGAACAGCCTCACAGAGCTGCTAGCATAGCTGTAGATTGTTAGTCTTGTTAGGAGACATTTTGCATTTAAACCCTAACCAAAAATGTCCTACTTTGCATTTGCAGAAGTGTTTTGTTCCTTAATTGTGTATTTTGCTCATTCACACAGATATCTGGTCAAAAATAAACCAATTGTTATTTCCAACAATGCAGCCAGAGGACATTTACTTGATGGCTGCATCACTGTTACATCTTCTCCTCACAGCTACAACCACTTAATTGAATAAAACAAGTTCATCGTGTTCTCTCTGGTTGTCAAAAAGCATTCTAGAAAATGAAGAAAATTACTAATTTAAAAATAATTCAACAAGGCAGGCTGAAGGAAAGCAGTGAAAGTGCTTAACAATTTAAGCATGCCATCACAAAATAGCTCTGATTGTAGAGACGATATTTATTATCACCAGTTGGAGATGTTATGTTGCCACTGACCCAACACCAGAATTCGTGTTGGCAGATGTGCCAGTAAAATCATGCAGCATGTTGCAGGCTGAATACACAAATGTGTAATTTTACAAAGAAACCCAGCCTTATGGAGTTCAATGTACCTTCTCTCCTACAACATACATATATCTGTATTCTCAGTAACAAATGATAGAAATGTTGTCTTCACTTATTTCCTAAGAGCTTCCCAAAATGTTCAGTGTAATTATACAGATGGCGTTTGTACCTATCAAAGAGTTTGATGCAACAAGCCCAAACAGGCAGAGAAGGAGACGCGGAGAAGAGATGAAACGGCGGAGAGATTAAAAGTATATGTCTGCTGTCTCTCTCAGCTTTCCTTCCTTCTGGTAGCAGACACTCTTTACACAGAGCGAGCAGAGTTTATCAGGTCTGCTGTGGGTGACTGATGATGTGGGTTTTTGGAAGCCAATACCAATTTATCCCAAAAGTTGCAAGCTTGCTTTCTTTTGGGGAATTGTTTTCACACACAAGATCCAAACTGCGCATTAAGTTTGTGACACACATCCATGACCATATATCACCTTCATCATATCGGTGAGTAGGCAAGTACTTGGCATGTCATACTATAATCCAGCAGCACCTTCAAATAAAGCGAGATTTTCATTTGATAAGGTCCATTACAATAAAGGTTTACACCAGACGGCTATAGCTTGGGTTGATGAGAGTGGAATCTGCAAGCTAGAAAACCAAAACAATGAGCTCAAACACTAACGTTATAAGTCATATTCATCGTCAGTATGATGCATCCTCTCGGCAACACAAATATCTGCATCAAATTGTCTGCCAATCCATATTTCACAGGATACGTGAAAACTTTGAGCTGTTGGCGAGAATAGAGGAAAGTTCAGGGAATCGGCAAAGTAATTAGGATTCATCATCTTAGCACCATGAATATTTGTACCAAATTCCATGGAAATCCATTAATAATTGTTTAGATATGTCAGCCAAAGTAGTGGACCAACAACCAACAAACTGACACTTCCATCCCTTGAGCCATACCGACAGCAAATATTGATTAGTGCAAATAACAAAATATTTCAGAATGTTTATGAGTTGTCCAGCTACCAGTGTATGTACTTTTGGCGTGGACACATTTGCGGACTCCGTTAGACCATTCTATAGTTCGCTCGAAGACATCCCTTTCCTGTGGACCCAAGAGTGGTTTTCTGGACTGCACTTGAGTTGATAAGACTCACCAAATGTACTGGCCATAGGCCCAAGTGTTAAAACATCAGCAAGACTCTTCTAAGTATCTCTACAAATCTAAGTATAACATTCCTTTTTATATATCCTTTTGAAACAAAATACAAAACTGGAATCAGTTTAAGGCCTTTAAACAGACAACCAGTGGAGTATTGATTATTGAGCAGCAGCAGGATAACAGTTCATATTGTTAGGTGTGTAGTATACTGCCAGTGTATGAGCATGAGCATAAATGAAGATCTCCTCTCCTCCCTCTGTCCCAGTGGCAGGCGAGGTAAAAGGCTAAATAAATAAGGCATGGCTTTGTGGGTCGCCGAGCCGTGACCTTTCGGCCCATTTGCTTTGAGAGTGCAGGAGTGCAGCCTCAGCTAACTGCTCCCCCCAAACTCCTGAGAGCGAATTTTAATCAGCGCTGTGCCGATGGCCGAGGCAGTGCATCATGCTTAACGAGGCTAAGAGAGGGCTTTCATTTACCCATGCGCAGGTAACAAATGGACCACAGTGCTCATAAGACAACCCTGTATCCCCTTTTTCTGTGATGTCCTTCAGTGTATCTCTCTCTTTCTCTCTCCTTGTCCAGGCCTCATCCTGCCTCACATTTATAAGGGTGTTTTTTCCCACCGTTTCACTTTTACTCTTCGGGCACCATTTTGTTTTATTTCATGCACAGCAATTTCAACTTCTGAGACAGCAACCATTTATCTGGACAAAGGTTCAATCAATTGGCTATATATCTGTTTTACACTGTTTTCCAGTTTATTAGTTAAGTCTTTACAACCTAATTCAATTCAGTACAACTCTTACAATACAATACAGCTCTGTAAAAGAAATCCTACCTCTAATGTAAAATTTCTGTTGACGCTTTGTCAGAGAGGAGTTGATTCAACTCTTGTAATATTTGAGTCTTTACAATAGTTTGTATTAGTGGGTTTAGATTGGATTGCATTATGCTGAAAAGAGTTTCTAATATCTTGTCCAAACCCACATTCGGTCTTTAGGTCTCAAACAGGCAACAGACATGAAGGTTAGGTGCAAATTTGTTTGTTTGTCTGATAGCAGTGTGTGTTAAGTGTTGTGATAGACTGACAAACTGGTATTTTATTCCAGCATTTATATGTATTTTTTTTAAATAAAATGAAATTTGGCCTTTTACTAGATGTATACTGTATGTGACAGGGATGTCCCCTGGTTTCTTTATTTGTGGTATTTGCTTTCTTCAGATGGGTTAAGTGACAATGGCATCAATCTGTGTGTTTCTACTTTGGTTCTAGGTCTGTCACTTTGGTCCAGGCTGACATATCTCAAAAACTGTTGGATCGATTTTGTACAGACACAGAGTATGATAGCTTGCTGACGTTAACAATTAGCTTAAAGCACCACTGTGCCGAAGTCCAGCCTTACATAGCCGCTAGAATGGCTATAGACTCTTGAGTCTTTTTATTGTGCTGTTTTGTCTGTTACTGTAATTTTTGCATTTACTGCTCATTTGACTACTGTCTATAAACCAAATTGCACCTCTGGGATATTAAGGCTCCATTCTACTTTACTTGCACCTCCCGTCCTCTCGCCTAATGCATGCTGTGATAAACCCATTTGTTTTTCACTCATCTCTCCTTCTATTATATATCTTCAGCCCTAGGTGGGGAGGATTAATTCTCCAGAGGGAGATGGGTAGTAAAATATTTTCCCTGCCACTTAGTAACTAACCTAATAATTCCAGATGGAAGTGCAGCCAATAAGTGTTTTTAGAAGAGGATATTTTAAGGGTCATTCACGTGACCCTGATCGCCAGCGTGATTTCACTTAATACAAATACACAGTATCTGTTTTAATTAAAATCACTGATCAGAAATAGATTGCAATATAATGAAAGTTCATACAACAGTTGACGAAACGTGAAAAATGATGCATGTCACTTATTGGCCCAGGTGTCACTGTCCTTTTAACGCCATCCAACTTTCTTCTTTATTTTCCACCCTTCCCATCTAGTGTACATCTCTCTCTCTGTTGCAATGAGTGTTGTCCTGATGAGTTCAACTCCATCACTCCTTGGCTCCACAGGTCTCATTACTGCCAGTCCAATAGGGAACATTGTAATAAACAGATGAAGATGACACACATACAAGCCTCTGCATACATACACACACACACAACCTTGAGAAAAATTACACCTGGGACGAGTACAAAATAAAAACCTTTCACTTGATTATTTCAGGCAAAATAAATCACAGCCCTCAAATGCACCGTCCAACCTCAGAGCGAGAAAAATAGTGATACAATAATAACCACCATGAGAGAGCAAAGCAAACATGCGGCTATAGATAACAGCACTCCTTGTTAAGGAAAAAAATGGACGCACGCAGACACATGCACATTTAAACACACACTCAAATAATGAAACACATACACGCATGCACCTCTGTTCCACTGTGCACAATAAGTCTTGCTTCATTAAAGCCAAATCTCATCCACTATCAGTTTACAACCACAGAAGTCGTTTGAACCGCCGGGGAAATACAATTCCATTCCGTTTCGGGGTTATCTTAATATATGAGCTTGTCTCCGCCACATTGGTCTGCGGTTATGAGCCGGGCAAACACCCACAGCACCGCAATATTGTACCGGCACATCCACAGGACGGATTGGTGCACACAAGGCAATTAGCAGCTCATATATATATGCGTAATTGTGTTTGCGTGCGTGTGTGTGAGACTCAACTCCCATGTCTGGCTCTCTAATTTCTACATCCGGTGTTATTAACAAACAGTTCATTTCAGATTGTTTGTTTGTGCACGTCCCCTAATCTTAGGACAATCCTCTCAGAATGGAGGATTCCACTAAAATAGCATCTTCTACCATTCGCAAGCAGGTACAGTATCAAAATCACCACCACCACTGCGGCTGCTTTGTCAGAGTAACTGGTTTATGACATTTAACTCACTCGGACACAGTGGAGAAGGAGAAACAAGACAAATGGAGTACAAAGAAGACAAATCTCTCAACGCTGTCAATGTCTGAGGTGCTATAGCCATCCGTCCTCCATCGCGCCTTCATTCACTCTCTGTCTGGCACTATCCCACCTGTATGACAACCGATCACTCTTCATCCCTCTATCCATCCATTACCCCTGTCACTTCATCCTTCCATTTCTCTGCCCCAAGGACTGAGCTCCTCCAGGTTGTCACAGATGATACCATGAGAGTGGATTACTTGGGACATCATGATCGATTTATGGTCAAATATCTCCTTACAAAGGTTATAATGTGCTCTCATTAATGTGCCATTAGGCAGCGCTGTTTTGGTGGCTTCACATGATTGGGTACCAATGTTTTTAATGAAGTATAGTTGATAAAGGGTATTAAAATTCAATTCAATTAAATTCAACGCCAATTCATAACAAAAGTTCTCATTGCACTTTTCATATAAAGCAAGTCTAGACCATACTCTTTGTAATATTACAATGTTGTAGCTAATGGCTTTATTAATGTTTCCAAATCAGTTATGAACACTTTATAATTTGATGGCCTATTAGAAAATGAATACATCATTAATAATAGGATATGATATAGGAATAATAGGATTTCTTTTAATAAGCCACTGATTGAAAATGAAAGTAGGTAATTAATTATTTTATATTTTATACATATTAGTAAGTTGTTATTAAATAGATTTTCGTTTGGGTCACATGCTTTCAAGCCCAGAGTTGCTGGAAATGTGTTCACAGTTAAGTATAGTGCGTTAAATAAAATTATAGCCATGGTGTTGGTGAGGTTGTCTTGCCTTCATCTTGTGAATTTCCTTAGGACACAAGAGAAAGTCAAATGTTCAAGTTAAATTACAACCATATTAACATTCATGAGTTGGTGGTGTTGACATAAAAATAGCGCAGGTTTAAATTTGAAGTCCCTGATCTCAAACCCACTCTCCACTTCCTTCTCAGGGCAAGGCAATGCAGTGCAGTGCAGACCAGCAGGCATCAATCTCACCCAGCACTTCCTCCTCTTTAGTGATGGCGGGCTAACACAGACGCAGAGCTTGTCACAGGCTTTCACAGCATTGACCTGCCACACCTCGCTCTCCTCTCTCCCATAAAAAGCGGAGTGAATGATGGGGAGGCACAAGAGGAAGAGCGAGGAGGAGGGAGGGAGTGACAGACTCATACAGCATGCATAACAACTGAGTACGCCTCTCCACATGCATCGCTCCATCTATCTCCCCCTGACTGTCTCATCTAAGGCCAAGGGAGACACACACACACACACACACGTACACACACTTTTTACAAAGACACAGAAGGTTGGCTGCAAACTGCTACACAAGCTGACTATCTGAAAACAAATCATACTTTAATGCCTCAAATTCCAGCTCATATGAAGGAGGTCACAAAGTTAAAGCTTCTCTCAATTTCAGGGACATTCCCAAAAAATGCACATTGTGCTGACATGCACACCCACTCATAAAGTTTACACACTCTTTCAGTCCGACACACATGCACACACAAACTCAAAAATATTGCCTGGAAGGCTTATTTGAGACCTGGCATTAAAAAGGTGTAAGCTATCAAACCCTGCTCTCATTTTCCAGCTTCCATGAGCAGATGCTAAAAGTGTTTCATTTGTTAAGGTTTTTAAAATAGCCAGTAAATGGTAGGCTTTGCAGGCAGGTATATATATCTATACAGACATATACACACTCAGTGGCCACTCCATTATATACTTGTACAATCTAATACAATCCAATACAACTGTTCTTCCAGAACATCTATCTTTATGTGCAGTTTTTGGTGACATTATACTGGACTACATTATACTGAGGAGTTTCAAATTAGTTGTGATCCATATGTATTACTTCCAACAGAAACATGGCCATTAAAATCTGCCCTAACTTTGTTTCCTGATATTTACATTTATCTTGTACACCCTGGAGATAGCCTGAATACACCGTTGCAGGATGGGTGAACGACACCGAGACATGGCATCTAGAGACACAAAATATACACGTGATCACAGGACATGTCAGTGAGTAAACAACAATTATCAATAGGGCTGTGTGATATGACTAAAATGTCATATCCCTATATAAGTCATTTTATATCCCGATAATGTTATAAAATAGAACATTTTCTTGTAAATTTCTCTGCATCATAAAGTTTGGGTAAGCGATTCTGGAGAAATCCAATACCATGACAAATACCATGATATAGAGTGAATATCAAAACAGCAAGTAATGTAACCAATGTTAACTAGGTTGTGTGTACACGAGCTCCAGACGGCGATACTCACAACTGTCCTGCTGCTATAGCTAACAACATGTCTTGGTGAACTAGAAAGTAAGTTGAATGTTCGTGGGCAAGTAATTCAATGTTACCTGACAAAAACATCATGGCTGGATAGCGTGGCTCCTCCATAAAACAGACTTCTCTCTTGAGCTCCTCGTTTTTGCTTGCATGGTTTGAGTCCTCCTGTTCAGGTTTACCCATTACTGAGTAAATTTCACTCTCCTCCATGTTTGTTTAATCTGAGCGCAAATTTCTTCCCAGCAACAACCGCACATGTGGAAGTATGTAAGGTGGTAAAGTTAGTTTTAGGTTGGATATTAGACAAATTTCGAATCATGAATACTCAACAGATGTTGAATCTCGATTCCAAAGGTGCAAAGAGTCGTCTACTCATAAAGTGTTGAATTTGTGACACAACTAAATAAACAGTAGAGCATAATTTTAACATTAGATGTTTTTCTAACAATATATATCGTCATATCGCACAGACCTAATTGTCAATCGTGCTATTTTGGTGGTAGTCAAGAGTGATCATGCTAGTTAGCAAGTTATTAGTGGTAGAATTTGAGGTTTTGTTTTGTTTTAGAACTGTGAGTGTTATGTGAAGTCTCTGAATCATTTATTCCACTGATCTAACTCCTTTGGGATCGCATAAAATTGTAGTCCGGGGTTTCTCTGAAGACTGTTGTTACAGGCAAAAGCACAACATATCCCGGGCTTGAACTAACGACTAAAAACCTTTGTCGGGGACAGGACTTATAAATGACTTTGTGTATATGTTCGTTTAGATGATTTTTATACAGGACATTTTGAGCAATGTTAAACAAATCACTAGTAATGTGTGGTGTTCTATCTATCATGACTGATTTTAATCAACTTTAATACAACAGTCAAATATGCTCAAAAACAATGCAACATTAAAGGTTCAGTGTGTAATATTTAGGAGGATCTATAGACAGAATTGCAATATAATATCCATAACTATGTTTTCAGTGGAGTATAAAGACCTTACTTAACGAACTGTTATGTTTTTATTACCTTAGATTGAGCCATTTCTATCTACATGCTACAGGCACAATGATTCGCCGCTATGTTTCTACAGTAGCACAAGCGGCTATACAGAGCGTGTTTCGTCATTACGTTGAATACGTACGTAGACACAACAGCCGTCACAGCGTGTCGGCCTTCATAGCTTCTCCTGCGCGCTTGGAAAGAGAGAGGTGAGCTGTGACTGATGGTGCATTCATGTGGTGTCGGAATAATTAGAATTTTTTCCTTCTTAAATCTTTACTGCCAAAAGACAAATAAAGTGTACATGGGACATAAAGAAGAATACAGAACTTTGATTCATGCAAAATCATGTATTGCATATACCGGTAAATATTTTGCAAAGATGTAATTTTTAGCATGGTTATAACGGTTAGTTTGCTGTCCATGTAGAGTGATCTAGATGTCTGCGTGTTGAATATACTCTAATAATGCTAATCCAACACATCTTTGTAGTAACATCCATGTTGATTCCACATTCTGACATAAGAGGACATAAACACACTGAAATCGGAAGAACACAATTCAAAAAATGGGACCATCTGAGGAACACGTGAGTGCACCGTGAACCACTGGTTGCAATTCGCAAACCAGACTACTAGATGCCACTAAAACTTACACACTGAAGCTTGAAAGACCAGGAAAACACAAAAGAAACTTATTTTGATAACCACAAACATATCAAAGTCGCCTATCAACATAATCGATTTTTATATTTTGCCCAGCTTTACTTCTTAGTACTGGCTCAGTCTGCCTAATGACATGTGTAATAAAGACGTCTGCTAATAGGTAAAGCTGGGGTGATTGTTACAATAACTATTTTTCCATTATAATAAAATGTTATTTTTTCTTAAATGAATGAATTGAATGAACACAACATGAATTGCATCGTCCCAGGTTCAGGCTGGGAATCTCTGTTGCATGTCCAACTTGCTCTCTCCCCTCATTTCCTGTCATCTCTCTACTGTTGATTCTCTAATGAAGGCATAACCTCCCTCACCCCAAAAATATACATATTTGTAGAAAAAATATGTTCATCACATTGAACTGTCAAGAACATCTCTACTTTATTCAAAATATGATGCCAATCAGTAAAGATAAATGATGTATAATGTTGAATCAGTAGTCCTACTAATATGTGGTCTGTCACGAAGCTACATAATATGTCTGTAGCACAAATAATGGCCTTCCCTTCGTTTGATGAGCGCCAGGACAGTGCCAGACATCCCCAAAGATCGTTGGCCAGGGCTGACTGTTTGATGAGGAGCGATTTGCAGAGCTCAGGGATGAGCTTCCTTAAAGCCCGCCGGGCCTCGACTTTGGTCAACAGAAATCCCTGTTAAAATACTGTGCAAGAGAAAGGTCTGACTCTCTGAAGTAATTGTTCTCTAAGCAAGGCCACGGAGACCAAGTCAAACAGGCCTGTGACCATAAGTGAGAGCTGAGTCTACCAACGACACAGCTGGATATGAGCTCTTGTGATCAGACGAGGTGAGCAGCACATATGCTGGGGATTGAACTTTGATCAGGACAGAATTAAGCTTGAAACTGAAATGTGTTACTCACACACACACTGATCTGCCAGAAAGTTGAAAGGGTCTGTGCATTAATGAGTCAGTAACTGATAGATGTGACCAAACTGCATAATGAGAAATAATCAAGGATGAAAATGACACAGACATGCTGACAAAATTAAAAACATCTGTATTTTAAAGGTTTAGAAGCCAAAACATTGTTCCAGTCATAGAGAATATTCTGTGGTAACAGGTAAGTAAAAAGGTTTTTTTTTCTTGATCGGATTCTTTGATACATTTTTTTTAAGCTAGGCAGAAACTGTGCATTTTTATTAATCTTCTACATTGTGTTAACTCAACACTACTCAATGTAATCTGCCCGCTGGCAGGGCCAGAACCTGCTACTTATGCTCACACTGTAGGGATCAACAGAACAGCCACAAAGCGGCTGCATATGTTGAATTTAAGAATGGAACCCGATTTTGTACAGTGACACTTCCAAAAAAATTATTCAAACAAGAAGACTGCTTCCTCAACAATGATGACAAAAAGAGAGAAAGCCAGTATTCCTTTGTGCAATTCTACTATGAATTGAAGAAGAAGGGGAAGAAAAGAAAAACATAGAGGCGTAGATGGCTGGAAGACGCAGACAATATGGTCTGTCTATTCTGCAGAAAAGTTCATTTTTATATCCCAGGAGTCTCAGTCAAGACTATAGTCCCAAAATGTAAAAAACTTCTCCAATAATATAAAATCAAGGTCACAACAGTTTATAATGGATAGTTTGACAGCAGCCATGAGGGAAATCAGATTATGGATCTGCTCAAACTGCAAAAAAGCCGAGCAAAGTTTCGGACATGACAGAAATCCAACCAAATTGTCTGCCAGCCAGATCGTTGATTAATCTGGCATCTGGATCCAAGTCAAACTTCACATCAAATTTGGCCTGATTCTAAGAGTTGAGGGCGACCAGTCTTAATCTGTACAGTGTTTTCCCGGTTTAAGGCACAGGCTAAATAGTGAACATTAAAACATGTTCAGATTTGTATTCTTTTTGAGAATTATTTGTGCGCTAGAAAAACAATACTTTGTACGAGCACTGTTTAAATCATCAACAATGGGAACAACAGTCTTCTGTGGGTTGATCCTCTTTGTCTTATACAAGCACACTTTGGGCTTTAACATTCAAGCCACTGTACAAAACAATATGCCACAAAATTCTATTTACACAGACTCAACATTGACCTTTCCTTCCGAACCAGAAGATCAGCCCTTTACGTGTCTGACTTGCAGAATATGGTTCTAGCTTTCCAATATCGTATACAAAGGATATATGGAATGGGCAAGTCTTTGAGTTTGCAATCCATAAATATCCAGGTTTAGGTCTTTCAGAGTTCAACCTATTCCCACCTACAGAGATGCTAGTACCTCCTCTGTGGCAGCAATCCTGTAATTCTCCGGTCTGTCCAGCTCAGTAGCTCCCCCTTGACATATCTAACCTTGGGTTTCAATCTTGGGCGTCTCAGGATGCTGTAGGAGAGAGAGCGGGACTGGGAAGAAGGAGCAGTGAGGTTGCCGGTACCGGTGGACACAGCAGGGTTATGACAGGAGAGTCTCTCCGGACCATTAGGACTGTTTGAGTCGTTTTCTTGGGGGACCTAGGAAGGGGCACTGAGCCGAGGCCAGGGAGTGATAAGCCTCTGCTACCAGGTGTGGGTGAGAGATCACCATGGACTTCCACGCCGATGTCTCCATCACATCAGCTGCGTGACTGAGAGAAGAGGGCAAAGAGAGGAGATACAGAGTAGAGGAAAGTGGGGGAAAAAAACTTAAAGAAAGAAACCAAGTGGACAAGCAAAAAGATAAATAAGTGCACAAATTAACAAGTTTCTCAAGAGCTTGGGATTATATGACTCCATCTGTGTAGAGCGCAGCTCTGAGACATTAAGGATTTGTCATACCAGCTGGAAGAGCTGTTATTTACTTTGTATTTTTAAATATTTAACCCCAAAGGTCATTTTGAGAGAAATAACATCACACAAATAAATCTGACGAGAAAGTCTGTTGAGTCATGGTGTTCAGGTCATCACATCATATATCATACTATGTTTATGTAGCCAGTGCCTACTAGCAACCCCTAAATCATGTTCCCTTCACGCATGTTTCATTTCAATAGTCCAGGGGAGGTTAAGCTCTACAGCATTTCACACAATTTAAAAAAAAAGTGAGAAAAAATGATTTAGTGTAGCAGATTTTAAAAAAATCTCTTCTACATTGTTAATTAATTCAGAGCCCCTCAGATTTATTTTCCGGCTCCAGGTTGGGTATCATGCATTAGAGTAATAGCAACATATACTCTAATTTACTTTTTTTTTCTATTTTGGTTTGTTTACCTACAGAAAGTGCTTTATTTCAGTTCATTACATGTTGACTAGAGTGGCCATGACATGGCCAGTGGTTGAAAGAAACTCCAGTACTGTACTTAAGTACAGTTTGGGGTACTGGGGTACGAATTTGTAATTATTTCCATTTGATACTTTATACTTGTACTCCACTGCATTTCACAGGTACATTTTTGATCCGACAGCTAAAGATGCTGATCACTTTGCTGATTATGATTATTAATTCAAAACGTATGATCATCTTGGGCGGCACCCCAGGGGTTTGAACCCCGGTCGTCCCGGCCTTTCTGTGTGGAGTTTGCCTGTTCTCCCCGTGTCTGCGTGGGTTCTCCTCCCACTGTCCAAAGACTTGCGGACTAGGTTAATTGGTGGCTCTAAATTGTCCTTAGGTGTGCGTGGTTGTTTGTCTATGTGTGGCCCTGCGATGGACTGGCAACCTGTCCAGGGTGTGCACCGCATTTTGCCCGATGCCAGTTAGGATTTACTCCAGCCCCCCGTGACCAATGTACGTAGGATAAGCGGTTGACAATGGATGGATCAACTTTTAAAATATTAGGCATTGGTAAGATGACACTACCTAACAACATACAGTGGGGGAAATAAGTATTTGACCCCTTGCTGATTTTGCAGGTTTGCCCACTTACAAAGAATGAAACGATCTATAATTTTAATCATATGTACATTCTAACAGTGAAAGACAGAATCCCAAAGAAAATTCCAGAAAATCACATCATATGAATTTATAAAAATTGATAACCATCTGATGAGGAAAAACAAGTATTTGACCCCCTACCAAACAGCAAGTATTCTGGCTCCTACAAGCCAGTTAGTCTTTCTTTAAGACACAGCCCCAATCCCAACCAATTATCTACATCAAATACACCTGCCTCACCTTGTTACCTGTATAAAAGACACCTGTCAACACCCAAACAACCAGCATCCAACATCACCACCATGGGCAAGACCAAAGAGCTTTCTACGGACATCAGGGACAAGCTTGTTGATCTGCACAAGGCTGGGATGGGCTACAAGAGAATCGGAAAGCAACTTGGAGAGAAAAGATCAACTGTCGGTGCAGTTATCAGGAAATGGAAAAAGCACCACACCACCGCCAACCTCCCTCGGTCTGGGCCTCCACACAAGATCTCGCCTCGTGGGGTGTCCCTGATCATGCGAACGGTGAGGAATCATCCCAAAACCACAAGGGGGGAACTGATGAATCAACTGAAGGCAGCTGGGACCACAGTTACAAAAGAAACGGTTGGTAACACACTACGCCGCCATGGATTGAAATCCTGCAGCGCACGCAAGGTCCCCCTGCTCAAGAAGAAACATGTACAGGCCCGCATGAAGTTCGCCATTCACCACCTGGACGACTCAGAAGAGGCCTGGAAGAAGGTGATGTGGTCAGATGAGACCAAAATAGAACTTATTGGCCTCAACTCAACTCGTCGTGTTTGGAGGGCAAAGAACACCGAGTACAACCCAAAGAACACCATCCCCACCGTCAAGCATGGTGGTGGCAACATCATGCTTTGGGGGTGCTTTTCAGCCAAGGGGACGGGACAACTCCATCG
>NC_060151.1:25563177-25566469 GCF_021292245.1 Micropterus dolomieu
AGAGCTGAAGATGGGTCGAGGATGGGTGTTTCAGCACGACAACGACCCTAAGCACACCGCCAAAGCAACAAAAGAGTGGCTGACGAAGAAGCACATCAAGGTTCTGGAGTGGCCTAGCCAGTCTCCAGACCTGAATCCAATTGAAAATCTTTGGAGGGAGCTTAAAATTCGAGTTGCCAGGCGACAACCTCGGAACCTGAATGATTTGGAGGCTGTCTGCAGGGAGGAGTGGGCCAACATCCCTGCCGAAATGTGCACAAACCTTGTCACCAACTATAAAAACCGTTTGACATCTGTGCTGGCCAATAATGGCTTTTCTACAAAATATTAACATGCTGTTTGTCCAGGGGGTCAAATACTTGTTTTTCCTCATCAGATGGTTATCAATTTTAATAAATTCATATGATGTGATTTTCTGGAATTTTCTTTGGGATTCTGTCTTTCACTGTTAGAATGTAAATATGATTAAAATTATAGATCGTTGCATTCTTTGTAAGTGGGCAAACCTGCAAAATCAGCAAGGGGTCAAATACTTATTTCCCCCACTGTATATACTAGTTTAAAAAATAGCACCATCTCAACCAGCTACAACATTAAAATACTGCTTACACATGTTTGAGTCAATAATAACAATCCATAACATAAATGCATATATAGTGTATTTTGCAGATAATACTTTTGTTCTTTTCATTAAGTAAAATTTTTAATGCAATCTCAACAGCAAGTATTAGTGTCAGATGATATACAGAAGACGAGGTGGTAAAGAAACAGAAAGCACAGGATTGATATTTCATTAAGGAGAAACTAAACACAGTTACTGAACCGTATTTTTATCTTTTTCCATTGTAAATTACAAAGTGGAAATCCTCACATTATTAAAATGAATAGTACTTTACAAGACACTTAACTCTTAAGAGTCCCTGTGGCTGTGAGAAATTTTGGAGCTCCAGCAATAATATACTAATGGTAGCCAGAAAGCCAAAACAATTTTAGATAAACCTTGTAATTCATTTCTGATGAGTTTTACCCGTGGTCATCATCTGCCACAGATGTGAGTTTCCACCAGCACACCCTGTGGCAGTCTTCAACTTCCTGACACCCTCAGGGTGCCGGGCTGCACTATCACGCACACCGCTGTGTGGCCTTTAATGACATTTTTCAAGTTTTATTGTGTGTAAATAAACAACAGCATGTGTGCATGTTCATATGTGTTTGTGTCTTGGAATGTCTACTCTTGGCACTTGAGTGTTTATTTGTGTGTGAGTGCATGTGTGTGTAGTCATATGCTGTCCACACAGCAGCTCCAGACCTCCAGCCAACCTCTGACCCTATTCTCTGTGGAGGGTGTGAACCCCTGCTTACAGTAATGGCCATGGTGTGCTGAGGCTGAGGCAACAGGCCAGAGAAAGGGCACAGGGAGAGCAGCCACAGCAGGAGGGGAAGGAGGAGGGATGGACTGAGGGAGGAGAGAGCAAGACAGCAGCAGCGACAGAAAAAAAAACAGGGAAGCGAGGGAGAGTAATGAAAGTCTGCAGAGAGGGATAGGAAGGGACGGAGGGAGAGAGAGGAGCAGTGATGTGAAGGTAAATTAAAAAGAGGCCAAACTATGACCTCCAGTCAGTGGTAATCATAAAGCAAACCAACACTATTATCAACAAAAACACTACATACTGTCATTTATTCTATGAATTTACTCAAGACTAAATATTCATGTTAGGCTAAAAAAGTAGGTAAATTTCTATAAACAAAGTGGATAAAGAGTGTTTGGGTGGCTTTACTCTCTGCTACATCACTGGAGAGAACTCCTATTGTCTCACTAAATGACTGTAAGCTACTTGTAAAAACTGGTCTGGAAAGAGGTTGAGGTGCTGCTAGGGGGAGGATTATTGGTTCCTCAGTGCCTTCTGTTTTCTATATTCGTCCTCTAAATTGATTTTTGTTTTGCTGCTCTTGTTGCTGCCCATTGTGTCCATAGGAGGAGGGTTGATAACGCTTTGCTGGCCTGGAGTCCCCTGTGGCCAATTTTCCCACCACAACAACAACGCTGTCGCAAATTAAACTGTCATAACGCCCATAACCACAATTAATGACTGGGATTAGGGGCAGAAATCTGCATTACTGAACACCTTTAGGCACACAGGAGCTCTTAAGCACAGAACAGGAGAGGGAGAAAGGGAAGAAGTGGGGATGGAAGATGGAAGGCAATGGAAGAGGGAGGGAGATGTCGCCCATGCAGGAACAAGGCCAGGAGATGGAGTAAAATTGCAAAGAGAGGACAGAGGAATAAACAAAGGGATGTTAAATGTGTCTGGCTCAGAGACAGAGAATTTAGAAAACAGAGGGAAGGTGATGAATTTAGGTAGTGACTGAGGGAAACCTTTTTGTTTCAACCGGGCATTCAAATACTGCATCAATCATCTCTCCATGGACATAAATAGCAGTCATTGATGCTAATAGGCCCCATCTTACCTAAACAGGCTGCATGCTACATTATTAACATCAGCAGCTGAGCTTTATTGCTAAATGGCCCAATATGATCCAGCAGCAAAATGGTCTGATCAGGGGATTAAATTAAATTTCCTCTGGAGACAAAAATTGCTCCCACTGAAAATTAATGACTTCCTTTGACAAAAAGCTAAGTGTATGAGTGTGTGTGTGTGTATAACAGAAAAAAATGTTTGCATAAGTGTGGAATTATTTCCGGAGATGAATGATCTCAGTGTTGGCGTGTAACTCACTAGTTGATGAAGTCCACAGCCTGCGTCTTGAGCTGGTCGGCGCTGTGCAGGTCGGCGAGGATGAGGATCTCTGCGGCGTTCTCCACACTCAGACTCGTGCACAGAGCGTCCTCGCACATCACCTTCAGCCTCTCCAGAGCATACTGCCAATGACAGAGAGAGCAAGAGAGAGAGAGGAGAAACAGCAGGTAAACTACATTACCTAAACAGAGCTGCCACCAACAACTGTTGTTGCACTGTGTAATGATTCTGAAATACAGAATTACTCCACTGCGGCTGCAACAAGGTTTAAATTGAATGAGAAAAAAAATATGGCAAAGAGAAGGAACAGTGACAGTTATGCAGACTGAGGGGGATGATAATGGGAAACTTGAGAGGTAAAAAATAATTTCCACTGAGTTTCATTACAACATCGCTTGGAACAATAATCTTTCCTTATATTCAAATACACTTCAGGACGAGTCATATGGGTACAGCAGAGACAACAGGGGATTTTATGTCACCATATTTTTTCAATTTAGCAGGGTATTTACTAACACTAATTATGTAAAGGA